>NW_025940927.1:0-2419 GCF_000764305.2 Hyalella azteca
TTGTAAAGATATTGTCTCAACAGAAGTCGATATAACAACATAACGAGCCTTGAAAAGATATTGTCGCAACAGAGGTTAAGATAGCAACATAACGAACCTTCTAAAGATATTTTCGCAACAGAGGTTGATATAGCAATTTAACGAGCCTTCTAAAGATATTGTCTCAACAGAGGTTAAAATAGCAACATAACATAACATAGTGATCTCGCGCTGAGGTGTAGGCCTGATGTGGCCTGCCGCCTATTCTTTTCCTTTTCGTGACTTGTTCACAGAAGATCTAAAATCGTGTCATTTGACCGGATCTTTTCATGACTGGCGATAGTTTGAAATAGCTACTAGACCTCCACCGGGTTCGATATGGTACTAGGCGACTTCCACCGGGTTCGACATGGTACTAGGCATTTCAGGTCTGAACATCTGAACATATATTTTTCCATAGCTTTATCTAGTCTGTTCTTGAACGCGTTCATACTTGGATAACAGAACATAACGAACCTTCCGCCAGGCAACATAACATAACGAACCTTCCAAAGCTATTGTCCCATCATGAGGTTGTAATGACCACACCAAGCGTCTATTCTGGTCCACGTTAAGTGTTAAAGCAGATGACAGCACTTAGATCTGCGCTGGGGTATATATGGGGCAGCTTGCTGTGGTTATCACTACACAGATAAAAATGAGCAAGACTGCGTCCAATTACCGATGTGCTTCTTGCACTTATGTTGGGTCATCCTGGTCCAATGTGGTCCAGGAAAAGAGGGTATTCAAGCTACGTGCAGAAGAGTGTCACTATTTGGACAATACGACAAATTTTTACGAATACATTTTTCTGCGGACAGTAAGGAATGTTTAAAGAGTGAAATTGATGTCATTTGATGATTTTGAAATGCCACGGATGAAATTCCTTCTCCAGTCCGTGTCGATATTTTTCTTTACCCTACTATATTATCTCTCGCGTAGCAATTATGCCGAGACCACTTTATTAGAATTATAAACTTTAACTCAAATTAATTACGTAACAAATAATCGAATTTGTACATGACTTGCACTATTAATGTTAGCGATTGACAAGTCAGAAGCATTGCCACGATTGACAGAAGCATTGCCACGTGTCTACCGGGACTCCAGAGACCTCACAATCCCTACAGATTTTAGCGAAGAGAAAAATTATGGGTTGAATTGCAGCAGAAAATTTATACACAAGACACGTATAAAGCTCCTCGATCATAATTCCAAGAACTGCATCAGGTCTACTGCGCGCGTGAGTTGAGTAAACTTTAACTAAATTTAAAAGACTTGTTGCGCAACAAAAGTTTTGAATTCTACTTCATAAAAAAATCTACATAATGGTGACTTTTAAAGCAAACTTAGGAAGGGTTGTACATATCTGTGTAGCGCATGTCACGGTACAGCATGTTTGATATAGTAGATTGTATTTGTTTTGCTTCAATATTATCGGACTATTGAGTTTAATTCTTTAATTTTGATTAATTCTGTAGAAGCAGACCTTGGTATAACTGCGTGAGATCTTTAATTGATGTCCATCAAAATAAATTTAGCAGGTGCACACCGCCCCACCACCACGACAAGACAAAGCTAAACGCTCAGAGTATTAACGCTCTCAAGAACAGAATTGATTAAGATAGCTATGCAGAGGTTTATGTTTCGGCTAGACGTGCCTCGATCCCACCTCACAACCTGGTAGATGTTTAGCAGCTACTTAGCTTCAACGTCAATTTCGGATAGATCTGGTCAAAAGGTCAGTTTTTAAATCTCCAGGAGACATGCAAGAACATTACAAGCATCGGCGACATGCCTAACTACGCCAATTCTTCAGCGTCAACACTAATANTGCTAGCTAGTAGTTTGGTCTTCCGAATCACGATCGCAGCAGGACCAATAGGATATTTACCGCTTCACTCAATAATCAGCAATATAATCATGCGTGAGAATTACGAAGTAAAAGAACGAAATTTATGAATCTATTATTTAAAAAATAATAAATTATTAAATAATAACTGCATTAAAAAGTTCAGCAGCCAGATGCAAAAAAGTTAAGAGATCCTAAGTTAATCAGCCAATCATTGACGGCCTTTCAAGCAAAATCCACCAATCATAGACAAGAAAATAGAGCGTAAGTACTTACGTTAATTTAGCGAGTTTTGAAAGTATGGCCCGGCTTCCATAGCGCAACCTCTCGAGAAGTTATTGATTTGTTTAAAAAATATAGTGTTTACTTTACACTGTTAAGTCATGATTAAAAGAAGTCAATTACCATCAAGCTTTCAGCTCATTTAAACTTTTTCGTTTCATTTGTCATGCCCGTGTTAAAGTGGAGTCGGGTAAGCAACTCAGCAATGTCCAACGTCACTCTTAACTTCAGACACCACTTAGCTTGCAAGAACGATTGATGGCATAC
>NW_025940928.1:0-42929 GCF_000764305.2 Hyalella azteca
CTGGCAGTGGCAGATGTTGATCTGGAATAGGATCTTCTTTCAAATTGTAGTTCTTGATTCTTGCCCCCACCCCCCATTGATGCCACCTTCTTAGTTCTTGTCACCATTGATGCCCCAAAGTTCAAATACACACACTGCAGGCTGCAGATAGAAACTGCCAACCTACTACATGTGGAAAGTAATCAAAGTAGGTATCTACTTCTCACATTACAAATAGAGCTTCCCTGTCCATCTGCCCAATATGGATTATGGAAATATTAGATTTCTGCCAGATGAATTAATTACCCCCCCTCTTATTGTTTGTAAATAATGTATACTATCCTTTTCATCAAATTTCATGTGATTTATGGCTATTGATTATTGAATGCAGAAGTTTTATCAAAATTAAAAATAATATTTGCAGAGTAGCTAATTAAAATATAAATTATTGGCCACTGCCAGTCTGCCACCCTTCTCCACAGTCTACATGACTACACAGTACAGCTGCAAGGACGCTAGGCTACTAGGGTACTTCAGTACTTGCACTCACTGACTCAGCTTGCTAGGCTGCCACTGTCCCCTCCCACTAATAAATTCAGCACATGGGAAATATTTATTGCATTTACGTTCTCATTATTCTAATATCAATCAATCAAAAACTTGAGTTTTTTCACATAAATCTTTCGTCAGTATTCCATTACCCTCCTAGAAATATTACAGCACCAAAAATGTTTCATAGCCTACCGCTGCACCGCTGGACAGATACCTACAACAATATTGACAGTCGGAGATACAATTTTCAGAACAACATGACAAGTAAGAAATGAACCAAATTACAACATTAAAACAATTTATAGCAAAGCATATTCTTCGTTAGCTTACGAAAATAAAATTTCGTTAGAATTGTGTTTCCTTTCATCGACCGTTAGCTGAGTGGCCGCCATTACTCCTTTCTGCCCTTGTCTGTCGGCCCATCATGTTTCCCATTTATTTAATTTACACACCACAAAACGGATTTGTAACACCGGCTTTGCTTAAAGTAACACTTGTTGCAGCAAATGCAGAGTTTTGTGCCATTTTGAGGAGGTAAATTTTTTAAAATATCATTTCAAATATGGCACAAAAACAACGCGTTGATCTCCACTGTTTACATTTTTGGCCCACGTTGACGTCACACGAGACATGCGCAGAACGGTGAAAAAATCGTCGTCGCCGTGGGTCAACCTTGTATTAATTCAACCATGGCCCTAACTGACAGAAGTATCTTTGTACAATACCCTTCCTCTTCAAACTAAAGACCAACAAAGCCAGGCATCGGCGGGTGAAGTGCCGAATACAGATCGTAATTTAAAGTAATTTGACCAAAATTAAGGAAATAACTGCAAAATGAGGTACACTTGATTAATTATTGTTACATGTCGAACATTTTCATTTCTATTTGTTCAAGATCATTCATGCGGTTGCACTAAAAGCTTCCCATTATTTATTGTCACAATGTGACATTCACTGTGTCCGTATTTGCATATTTTTCAAAAATTCACTATTCCTAGTCTATTCAATCACCTCCATTACCATGTATGTATGTGCGATGCATTACCATGTAAAAAAACATTGCGCTGAACGGTTATTTGATATTTTGTTACGCTGTAACATGCATTTGATCAACATTACCATTACGTTTTTCCGACTTGAAATATCATAAAAACAAAATTTTTATTCACAGCCTGAAATCGAGCATTTTTAAAGCTTCTAGGGGGAAAATGTAATGCGTATTGCTAGTATTATCTGGATTGTCAAAATCATTCGGTTGCTTGTGTCGTTACATCTTAAGAAAGATAAAAAACAACTGGTCCGGTTCATGTGAATTCATGCACCAACGTACATGATTAGACGCTGCGTCCTCCTCAGTTCGTTAGCGTACAACATTGCAAGAGCTGAACGTTCCCGGTGCTCTACGAGGTGTGAAGTGGTAGTCGCGACATTTTTACAGGGTTTGTTTCCCAATCCTCATATTTCTCTTCGCTCATAAACAGTAAAGGGTGTGAGCTTGCTGCTAGTCTAATACCTTATACATACGTTAGATTAGGCCCGAAGGAAGTATAGGCTAATGCTAGGAGAGTTTCAAAATATGTAGGTACATAACTACATGATGCTGTCAAATAGGCGCTTGTGAATGCGTGATTTTTGTTCACCTACGCGTGAACTACTCAACTGGATAATGTAACTCGGTTCCTCGAAAGAGAGATATCAACCACAAAAAAGCGATATCAACCACCAGTATTTACAGGTTATGAATGAACTCTATAGCAAAGAGGAATAAGTCACAAGGCTGCATTGCTCATGTTACCTGTGCGTCCGGTCGTGGCCTGCTGAGCAGATGCTCATGGATGCCACAATGCGTCGTCCGCTAATTATTGCCCATTAACGTCTCTTAAATCATTAAACTAAACGCAAATGTTGCCTCTATTTAGTATGGATGCGATGGCCTGATTTAGACGCGATCGCGCAACCTTATTAGGAGTGCGGCTCACCCGGTGCCGCTCCGGAGTGCATCTCGTACCAAGACCAAATCCTTGCAGACTTGAGGTGATCGGTGTGTCTGTAGTCATGCATGCCGCTCTTAATACAGCAATGACTTCTCTATCAATAATATTGTGCATCATAATGGGCCGGTTTTGGCCTGCAAAGTGATGGTTACTGATTCGAAGAATGCATATAAGTTATGATCTTTTTTGTACATCGTTAAATATCCAGTCCGTAATCGATCGGACGGCCACAACCAAGTAGTTGGGAATTCAGTTCAACGAGATTTGCCTCAATTAAACGTCTTTATTTGGAACAGACATGCATTAAATTATCGTGCAGTTCTTAGATAAAAAAGTACTTGAATTCTTATCTCTATCATGATCCGACTCTCATTTTGCCTTGTATTTTAAACAAAAAAAAACTGCTTGCTTGTCGTGCCTTGTCTATATGATATGTGTTGGCAGAGCAGGTTGATCACAGGAAGGTTGATAAATAATTGTTTTTACAGCTATTATACATTACCGGCGAGGAGGCTAACAGCAAGATTAGAGCAGTGAGTTGTGGGTTCGAAATCCAACTAGCTGTAAAATTTTTGCGCCTCCTGCAACAGTCGACACGCCAGAAATGGCCTAATCTTCAACGCTGACATGACCATATTATTATCATCTCATTACCTGAAGTAATGAACGTAGACTCCCCCAAACAATATCAGTCATTTTTATTTTTGAAAGAAAAATGTTCATTATCAAAAAATGTCAACCAACAATTTCTGTATTTAACAGGGAACGGGCTTACGTAAAATCACTAGTTGAATTATTTAATTACAATTTCATTTTTTTAAATCTAGATTCTATGTGTTTAAACAATTAGCTCGCTTCGGGAAGTTTATCGCTTGTGGTCGTCAGTAATTAAGGTTTTTATGCTATGATTTCGGATGAAACAGACAAAACATGGTTGTTAAAGCGATCAGCCATATTGAACACAGAAACATAATGCCAAAATAATGTGTATTTATTATTCGTGTGATGTTTCTACTTCAAATTTGAGTTCAAATCTTCAATTTCCATGCATGCTAATTTTTTGTCGAGAGAGACCAAACATATCACGAACGTTTGTTGAGTGATGCGAAATGCTGTTGTTTAGGAAGCTCCGCTTCATTCTTACAACACTTCTCTTTAACTTCACTTCTTGTCTGTCTGCTACAAATCAAATAATCGATATTTAACACACTTCTACCTTTCCAATCGAGCTGAAATTTTGCACACATGTGTAAAGTTGGAGACATGCATGATTCAATTGACAGAATGAATAATTTTGCAAAATTTATTTTTTTTAATTTTGAAAATAAAATTTAAAAATTATTTTTTTAATATTTGATAATAAAATTAGAAATTCATTGTACATGTGTAACATCGGAGACACTGGATTCTTTAGAAGTGTTGTCTTTAAAAAGTAATTTTTAAACGCATATTATTTTTTGCATCTAGTGAATGTAAATTTATGTGAAATTTATTGCACTACTTAATTTTGGACAAAAATTTCGGACTGTTCCCATTACAGTTTGTCCCAATTGTCAACGAGCTGTGCAGGACTTTATAATAGTCTCGGTATCCTATATACTATATATAGTCTCGGAAGGATCCCGGTCGTCAAAACCATTTTGCTTGCCGAAATGAAGGACAGGTCCTTTGGGGGTCAAGGGAGCAGAGGGTTCTTCGTGCGCCCACTTATTATGAGCCTAAAAATTACTGGCGGTGGACCGATGATGTTTGTACGAATGCTGAGACGATGTTTAATCAAGAGCTCATGAAATCTAAAAAATATTACTCTTGTTGTGAAATTTTGCTATTCAAGACCGAAATGCCTACTGAGGCTGCTGCAGGAAAAAAACATGTTCCTGTATGAGTCAGGAGTGTGTGTAGAGATTTCGTGCTGCGGGCTATAATCACGAAAAAGGGATCAAAATTCAAGACACTCTCGTCAAGAGTTGCGAAATGATTCGCCTGCAGAGGTCAAAACTGATGCCCCTGCAGCAGCCGACATGGCGCTTGTGTAAGCATATCGCTGAACTGCTGACGCATGTCTCAGCTTCGGCGCCACGTGGAACTCCACATTTGTCACAAAATAAGGTTACATTTTTCAACTTTATCACGAATTTACATTTTGCTTTTTACCATTTGTATGTCTTTTCGAGAGAGTATGCCTTTGCAAAAATTAAATTTTAATTATTGTTAATTTGAGCATTTATGGAACTCTTTAGATACCACCGTCATGAAAATTAATTCCTGATTTTCGAGCTCGGAAAAAAATATTTCCTTCATTTCAACGTACTATATTTGCTCTAAAACTATTGATTTACTCCAATGCCAAGCGAAGATGTATTTGTAAACGATTGTGAAGGTCTTGTACTCAAATAAATTATTGTACAAAGCTCATTATCGACTTGAAGTTTAACTTGAAGAACAATTTTATATCCAAATTTCACCGATGCTGATCTTGCTGTGATGATTTCTGTGCGTAGCAGACGTACACAAACCAGTAACGACATCGCTGAGTTGTGTCGGTCAGTGGCATGTTTTTGGCACACGCATGTTTTCTGACTTAGCATCTGTAAATGATCGTTGAAATTGGAGGAGATCTTGTGAAGTGTCGCGCATGGTCAGCTGATAAGCACATCAACCATTGGGAGGGCATTACTGATGACTTCAGCACCATCCTACAAAATGATTGACACTTTGGCTTAACTATTTTTTAGCAGTACAAACTTCTCTCAATCTACGTTATCGTACAGCAGCTGCTGATGGACTAATTTCGAGATTGCTGTCGTTACGTTGGTATAAATATAACACTCATAATCTCTTTAGTTTTCATTCATGGAAACATAGAATTTTAGCGACAACAAATGAGTCAGTTCTTTCTGTTACAATCATTCACTTTTGATTCAAGTTAAAAAAAATAAAATTATGTTCTTCGGTATCTTTTAATATCGAGGTATGTATGGCAAGGGCTAAAAATGTATTTCTAATTAGTATTGAGCAACCTCTTTATTGGTCAAAAAGTATTCTACAATTTCTATGCGATTTTTCTTTTGTATCACAAACTTTTCAGATACCACCATAATGAACCCTAATTAAGTTATTATTGGAGTTTTCTTAGAGGAGTTTTATCTTATTGGAGGCATCTTCCGGCAGTCCTCTAACCGGCGCCTGATCGCAAAAATCTTGAGCAGCTCACCACCAGTCTTATAGTATATATAGTATATAGTATAGTATCTTCGGCATTAAATAAATAGGCCTGGATAGGCCTGTCGCCTGCAGTCTTAACCATGGTTGAACTATTATTTGTTCAACCATGTATTAGTTTACCCAAGTATTATTAGTTCAACTAAGAGTCTTTACATTCAAAAGCGACAAAACCCTAAACTTTCCTGTACACCTTTCCATTCCTGTAATTCGGGATTAGTTCTTGCCATTTACACTGTATTTTTCCCCGATTTTATATCGTGACGAACCGAAATAAGAGATTGGAATGCTTGGAGAACATTATGAATAATTCAATAATTCAAAATACTTCTACATGGTGGTAAAATGAGTGCAGTTTGATGCATGTTATCTTCAAGTGCGTTTTTTTCTTCTCATATAACCACCTGCAACTTATCTTCCAAGTAGCATTCATTCTCTAACACAACCTACCGTGCCTCAACGCTTTGAAGTTTAGTATCAACGATGCAGATAATGTCCCGACTTTTTTTGACTACGAGATAAGGTAACATGAGCCCGACAAGATATTTAGGTAATTAACAGTATGACAATGTATTTTTCACATTGAGCTAAAATCTCCATTGGTGCTTGTAAGCATGGTTGTACTTCTGATGATGAAACTGTGCACATTACTTGTTTATACTGTACTTTCTCAGTAATTTTCTTGCTCGGCTAACTCCTCGCCAATTTATTACAAATACAATTATAGTTATACAGTGGCAGAAAATTGAACCGAATGTAAGGTTGGAAATACATTCACAATTACAATGCTCTGTTGAAGGCCGATTATTGGAAAAAAATTACGAAAAGAACTTCTAATATAATTCAGATCTTCAGAATAGCAGCTTTCTTTTCAACGATCTATACGTTACTCTCAATTGAGTCAACACGCCCTGGTTTTTCTTAGAGATATAAAGAAAATTATAATAACACGCTGGTATTAATTTTAACCGCTGGTATTTTATGAGATATAATATTCATCGCATATAATAACTGATAATGCACTTTGTAAACATTTTAATGCTGACTGCTACAAATAACATTAGGTGTAAACTCATCAACCAAAGCGGAACGTACGACCGCAGCCCAGTTTCATTGCGCTACCGAATGCTGCGTCGGTCTAACGGTCGCGTGCCCGATAAGGCAGAACAATTTCTACAGTGCTTCTTCTGCTGAAGAACCTTAAAAAATGTCCATTGGTTTCATGCAGCCTAGATTGTGGTTTTTAGTACCTCTAAATTTGCTCCTTACTTGAGGAAAAAATTGTGCATGTCACTGTCTCGCGAATTTGGCAAGTTTGTTGTGGTTGCTGATCTATTTCCAGCGTTCCTAAAAATATTATTCCCATGGGTTAGGAAAAACGCTCGGGATTGAAAGCTTGACCATGATTTTATTTATTCAATGCTCCATAATTTCCATCCAATATTAAATAACCTAAATACTATCGATATACATACACAAGTCCCATTAACGTAAACCAGATCATCCCTTCGCCCAATTGCTCGTTTTGTTGAAATTTGTTTATTGCAGAAATTTACTGATTCCGAAATGCACCTGGATGCATTTCGGAATTGTTTCCGATTACTTGCATTAAAGCTATGACTCGTGATAATTGCTACTGAATACTCGAAGAACTTTAGCAATATGTCTTAGATGAGGAAATATTAATTTCGTTGTGTTTACAGGCTCCAGGATGCCGTCTGTGGGCACAGGGTCGGTGGACATCCGGTCCATCATCAGCAGCATCGTGAACGTCATCAAAAGTCGTGCAAATGTCGTGTGCACGGCGCCTTGTGACGGAGCTATACTCAAGCTGCATTACAGATTCACATTCTTCGTCCTCATCGGCGGCTTTTTCACAGTTTGGTACCAGTGGTGAGTAACTGTAAAAGTTACTGAAATGTACTGATTAGTGATCGTAATTAGTTTGTGCGGATCAGGGCGTCCACAGTTGTAAGATCAGTGTAAACCATCTCCAAAGTGAAAATAATCAGTAATCTTGTCAAAAAACCGAAGTTAACGGTTACTCATCACCTGATTCTATACTGGCTAAACACGGGGGACTGTTTGCCTGAAAATTGCCTCAGGTCAAAAACATTTTACTTGACAATTTCAAACTTACGAGCGTCCGCATCGGCATTCGTCAACTTCGATTTTATTGCAATCGCACTGTGGTTCATTACACACAAATTTAAATATCTAATTTGGTGCCATAATATACGGGCTAAATGTGTTTGAGAACATTTGATCTTTAGAATTCTTAGATATTAATAACACTTGCATTAATAACACTTGGTTAGAGAGTTAAAGCAACCATTCGTGTTAAATGATATGGAACTGGAGCAAAGAATGCAGGTCTATAAGGAACGATCGTATATCAGTTCATGGAACTACTACTTATTTTTTCGTGAGGAAACATCATTAATTCTTACTTGAACGTATGAAAGATCGTTACCTTTATTTAGTAAATTAAATGAGAAAAAACTTTTTTACCTGACCAGAGTTACCGTGTGATTATGGTGAGCCTAAATTATTATTCAAAAACCAAATTTGGGTAGTGGAGATCCACATTTTCTTGTTTGGTAGAAAATTTTATCAGATACATTTAGAATGTTTATTCTGTCCAGATATACTTCGGCTCCTATGAAGGATTCGGCGTGTAACAAATGTAACCAGTTAATTTGTCCGCCGAGAAAATTGGTCTCAAATTCAAGAAATATTTCAATTTAATCACGAATCTATATTTAGTTTTTCTAAATATGAACTAATTTCAGTCTCAATTTAAAGCTTTCTGTTACCAATGAGAGTAAATCTTTACTAAAGGCACGAAAATTATGACAATGTAAATTATATGCAAACAATCACTTCAAGGCGACGATCTGCCTACGCTCGGTTAGAGTAGACCGGAAAGCCTGGCTTCCCGTCCTCCAAACACATGATGTCAGTAGCCACGTTCGGGAAAATCTTTTGCACTTTCCGATGAGATTGTGGTTTGTCGCACGAACTTGTTATCGTTTCCTCACTTATTCAGAACGGAGATCTCCATATATATAAATCAACGTCCATATAGTGTCTATGACTGAAATATTTTAGTACAATTTGAGTTTTTCACTATTTATTCTAAATTTTTCTTCAGGTACCATCGGGATGTGATCACTTGCGTCTCGCACTTCAATGCTGACACGCAAGTTCGATTGGACTACATAAACATATGTTTATCGTATCCCTACGTAGAAATTAAAGAAGAAGGAAATAAAGAAAATCCTAGACGACGTTATCTTCTATTCTACAGATGGGTGACTTGGTCTTTCTTGGTCTTGGCTGGCATTTATTACATACCTAGAAAAGTTTCTAAAAACTTTGAAAATCCCAAATGTAAGAAACTCATCGAAGAAGTCGCTGCCCATAGCTTCAAGGTTGAAGTAGAGCAGCAAATCATCGAGAAAATTGCATGCTACATGATTCCCAACCTGAAGACACACAATGGCCTTTACATTAAGTACGTTCTAATAAACATTCTGGCTCTTTTCATCGACATTTTCGCTCTTAATTACTTTGATTTCTTGCTGCAAGGTAGGTTCATTCGCTACGGCATTGAAGCCTGGCCTTTCGAACGGGATCCTAAAGGCTTCACTGATTACGTATCTCAAACTTTCCCTCCATTTGCTAAATGTAACCTCAACGAAGCAAACGAACTCGTGTCGAAAAGGTCCGAACTCTTCGGTTGTCATCTCACAATGATGGAACTGTACGAGAAAGTCTTCCTCATGCTGTGGGTTTGGCTTATCGTACTCATTTTCCTTACTAGTGCATACATCGTCATGCTTTTCCTTGCCTTCATTCCCAAGTTTCGGGAGCTGTGGCTTAGGAGTGCAAAGCCCATATTCGCTCCTGAGAGAACGCGTACTCTCATATCTAAGGCCAACGAAAACATGCGCACTGGAGACGTGTATCTTCTTTACCGATTTAAGGGTCACTTGAGTCACGCCAAGTTTTACTCTTTGCTAAGTCGATTAGCCGACCCCAAGTTAAACGATAAAGTTAAGCCTGAAGACACAACTCTTTTGGATACAAAAACTTTTCCACAAGGAAGCAATAGCGCTAAAGGCATTGGCATCTACCCTAGTGCAAGCGACACTAGAAACAGGAAAGCTCCAATGCCTCCACAGAACGTGCAACCTCCAATGAACCCTGAATATATTAAAGGATTGTTCAGCAACCCAGAAACCTTAGCGCGACACGGGCAAATTGCACCAAACGACATGGCGCAGACTAGACCTCTTTTATCTAATAGTAAGAATAATACAAGTATACTCATCGAATGATCTTATGCCCTTAAAGAAGTGGCTCGAGTATGTATGACTTGTGAATTGTTGTTCAAGAGGTTTCAGTGATACAGGATGCCAAGCAGTTGGGGTGAGCTTCAAACGACTGTCTAATGGTGGGCTAATTTTTTTCAATTCACAACGGATCTCCTTTGAAAGTTCACTCGCTGCATTTAGTCAAAGAATTAATTGCATCACTGTCTGCTTTTAGATTATAACAAGGAATCGTTCATCACTCGGCTGTTATGGCAAACTGTCATTGCGAGCAGCACTGACTCAACAGTGCAATTGCAAGACTGGTGGCTTCTGAAGTACATGTTTTTTTAACCGCCATGTTATTGCTGGAGAACATGATAGCCTCAAAAATTGGATTGTCTCCAAGTGTCACAGAAATCCATTTGATTTAATTTTCTAGAATATTATTGCTGGAATTGGAATCTTAATTTTATAGACAGGAACTTTTAACGTTGTATGTGCTTGTTTTATTGATTCGTCAATTTTGTCAAGTTGGCTTAGAGGTATTAAGACTTGTTGAGCTTTTTTACATACATCATAACAATTTAAATTGTTTACAATTTGTGTGTGATAATTGTGATAGTTTATCAAATAGTGATACTAGTGTTTTTCAGAAAATGAGCTAAAGTATTGTAAAAAAAACAAGATTAGCTTAATCTATCAATAGTTGAATATTAGATGTTTTGATAAATAACTGATGGCATTCCTGTTCCGCTAACGTTCGCTACAAATGTGTTCACTACAAAAAATGTGTTTTACTTGCTGAATTTTACTAATTTATGTGAGATATTCCACATGACGCCATTTTATTTTATAGCGCCCTGATGCTAGTCTGTCAGAAAAGAAGACTTAGAGTTTACGTTCTATTGAATAAAAAATTAAAAGGACATCCAAATCATCGAAAAGTCTTCAGTGCATATGATGGCTAGAAATAAATATGATGGCGAGAAATAAATATTGAGTGTTGTGGGTTTCACTTAATTGAGCTGAACGTAGCCGTGAAATAATTTTACAGTAATTGCGATGCTCGATGAAGTTATTGAAAAATAGTTTAAAATGGTGTGAAAATGTATATACATAAATCTCTATGACAAATTTAAGTTAATGTTTGAAAATTTGTGGGGTACTGCGGAAATAATAAAAATATTGTTCGTGTTCGACTAGAAAAGAAATGAAGAGCAAAAAGCAATAATATATCACAAGAAATGAATGTGAAGTTTATTGATGGAACTTTTAAAAACACCGTGGGTTCAGTGCCACGAGTGATGGTGGGCTCAGTAAACCGAGTGATGGTAGCGACTTTCTTACAGTCTTTCTGATCTCTGAAGTTACTAAACTTCTTAATTAAGCTAAGAATTTCATTGATGTTTCTTGTGTTTACCGTTGCATATGCTCTTGGAGTAAGATGATGTTAATGAAAGTACCCAGGAGTTCCGCACTTACATTAGTGCTGCTCTTATTATGTGCAAGCGGGTTAATATAACATTCATGACAACATCGTGCCAGTAAATATTAATATGGTTTAATTGAAAAAATTTATGCGACATTAAATGTGATAATACCTGGATTTAAGATAGGCATTGGAAGGCGAGACTGCAAGTAGCTTTCAAATTTGTCCTGGAATCAATCGTCAAATCTTCGTTGGGTAAAATTAATTACTTTTAAATCTGCGATACGTTGTAAGATGGTAATTTATATGAAATAAATTTGTGTCCCGCACCATATGTCTCGTTGTAAACTAGAAAGTCTCACTTTGATGTCCTAGGCCCATCATAAGTTGAAGAATCAACAATTGATGTCGTTGTGTTATTCACTTATATGTACATAATTCATGAATGCAAATTTAGCTGGCAAATATTTAGCTTTTGCTTTAGCAAATTTAGCTAAAATTTAGCAAAAGCTAATTTAGCTAGCATATTTGTTTAGCTAGGAACTAAACTAATTTTATTGAGGTTTTCTTTCAATTTGAACCTTTCAAGTTCATTTTTCCAAACGAAATGCATTCCTGCTGAATTACCTTTTTGGTGAACGCCATATCGTCCATATTTTTAGCTGAAAATGTATCGTGTCTATTAAATAGGCTTTGTTTAAATTGTTTGTGGCGCGGCACGATATTTTGTGCACATACGAGTGTTCTTGAAACTCACATAAATTTGTACTAACGCTTTGGAGAAAATTATTATTCAACGAAAACTCAGTCTTCACTTGGCTTAATAGCAATGTTATTTTTTGTGTTCCAATTCCGAAATTGATTATTGTATCGTCAGCACATTGAAAGGGTTGAGTGAAAATTCCTTCTGATGAATGCGTTGTCCGTAGTTGCAACCAACACGTTCTACAAAACTAAAGCCAGTTGTTCCTGGAAAAATAAAATAGTGACTGCTCAATCACAATTTTTAACTATTTTCAGTTTCATAAGCGGGGATTTTAAGGCTGGATGGTCGCAGAACTTATTTAATTTTGTTGTACGATGTGCCAAAGGAATAACCTGTTCACTGCGGTCACAGCTTCGTGATAGACAAGTTGTGGAAAGAGCTTTCTCTTCACAGCCATTAACAAAGGAAGATTACTAGTATTACGTTTTTTACATTTTTAAGTGGAACCACGTTTTACGCTAATGTGTAATTGTTCATTTAGTCTTATTGTAAGTTTTTTTTAGAAATAAAATTGTCATTTCAAAATAGTTTTTATTCCTATGCAGAATCTTATTAATAGTTACTAATTTATCTTGAATGAATGAGAAATTAAAAAAATTATTCTTACGAGCAGGATTGCAGGATTTCATGCGGGAACTGACAGAATTCTGTCCGTGTAATGGCATGAATGACGTGACCGTGGAATGATTTGTGTGGAATTGTATGACTGTGTTGAATAACATGTGCGGAATGGCATGAATACGATGAATGATATCTGCGTAATGACATGAATATGTGGACTATTTGAATGAACTTTGGGCGCCTGCCTCAACCATTCCTAATCCCCACAAGCAAAGTTATTACATCTGAACAAGTTGCAGCAGCTGGCATCCACGCCTTTACTCCATCAATCGTCGTAGCCAAGCACCGATGCGCTTGTGATTTACGTAGCAAACCATCGAGTAACGGAACTCTGATGGCGGCTGCTGTGTGGTAACATCGGCTCTCTGGGCTGCGCTGCGCCGACCGAAGCTCGAGTGAACTCAGTTTGCCGTCAACGTCGTGAGATAACGCCAGCGTTCGCTGCCAGCTTGTCTGTTATCGTCTGTTTTTACTTAAAAATCGCTGGACCATTGAAAAATTTGAAGTTACAGTCACTTACTTAATTTTCAGCCCCCAATTTTTTTAAAGTTACTTTGAAGACTCGTATAATACCAACAGAAAATGAAATACATTAATAGAAAATGAAGTACAGAATTATTTGAACGTTTACAGTTACAATTATGCGACTTAATAAGAGATGAATGACAAACATTCTGAGGGTTAAAAATTTGGGAAATGTTAAGAAAACATACGAACAATTAGTCCCTTTAGAGAACCTGTATGCATAGCTTGTTTACTTGCACGATTCCTTTCCTATTCGAACTCGAGGATGAAATTCGAGAGTATCAACGATCATCAATCTTGCTCAATTTTCAAGCTCTACGGACAAAACAAAATTTCGCTGAGATTTATTGTGTGCGCATTTGGTTTCATTAATTGCTTCCTCATTTTAACTGTCATAAGAAAGTTAACCAATAGCAACAACCGAATTTCAGAAAATGTTAACTTGAAAACAAAATTGACTTTTGGTTTACCACCAACAAATCTTCAGACTAACAAGACGCATTTTGATAGAGCGAAGAGTTTTCTCGATACAAGTTATTCATCGTTACCCTTGAATCATCTTGAAAATTATCATTTAACATCTGGAAATGAGAAAATTTTGAAACGTGCACCACAGAGCTTTCATTTTCTCATAAAAGAAGGGAATTTTTGCAAGAAACTCGCCAGTAGCGATGGCATACGGAACGTCAGCATACATCCCAACCCACAACTCAATTTCTGGTCCAAAAAATCAGGTGAGGTGATTAATATATTAATGCAGTTCTTGAATAATCAACTTAGAATAGAAAAATTGCTCTCGATCTTTATTAAATCATACAATAGTATAAACTAGCATAGAATAAAGAAATATTTATGAATAGACTATAAAAATAGCACAACTCCCTGGTCAAACCTTTCAACATTGGACTCGCTGGAATATGAAAATTTTTACTAATTATTTTCCACTAACTGTTACTTGAACCTGTTGAGTTTGTGAGGGATGAGCAGCCTTTTAGGCATCATTAAAATAACACGAAATTAGGATCTATACTGAATATCTCAAATGAAAATAACGAAATTTTCAGGCTAAACCACCTTGGGTACTTCCATACAATTTGTTATAGTTTAATATCCTGAATGTTTACGGTAATGATGCGGACACCATTATTACGGTCATCATTAACTAGGACATTAATTATTCTTCATTGTGTGAGTGACATATACGCAATGCTCTTGAATGATTTAACTCATCAAGAATCAATTCCACCAGAGTGAATTCGTAGAAATTCGATGCTTCAAGCTTCATATGAAAAATACAGCTATTATCCTCCTGCAAACCTGATGTTCTGAGTAAAGCTTTATATCGGACATCTTGAAAGTTTCAATGCACTAAAACATAAAAAATAAAAGCATCAAGCGAATAACAAAACATTCAGTAGAACATTCATTGCCCCAAATAATAATTGAGTTATTTTGGGGCAATTAGTAACACAAAATAATTTTTGCGTTACAAATTATCCCAGTTTTAAATCAGACGACAGACCGGGACTGAGGGGACTTGTGGCCGTGGCGGTCGTGAGTTCCGCGGTGAGGAACTTTCGGGAGCGCCAGAACGTCCGCGCCACTTGGGCCGACCCCAGAGTTGTGCGGCTAACTGGGGTAAGAATCGTTCATTTGTGTACAGACAAATGAAGAAAATATTACCAGCGAATCAGTGTTAACTCAGAGCGAGGAGGTGAAACAGGCGAGTGTATAGAAGATCTCAGGTCTGCTTGGCGAATTACTAGGAGAAACTAATGATGATTTTGGTTCAAAGTCATTTTTTCAAAGGTTCAAAAGTCGATCATGATATTTCGAATATCTTCCATTGATTTCAACTAGTTAATTTTTTTCGATGGCTTCCTTTTAAAAGTTTAATAGCTTAAGTCGCAAGAAATTTTGTAAGGGTCAAATTACCACGAAATGTCAGCACAGAATAAGAATAAAATATTCAATATAATATAGAATGTCAACGTTTCGACGTGTGGTTGACAGATCGCTTCGGTGTTCGTTGTGGGGGGAACCACATCCGCGCGGGCGCAGCGAGCGCTGGTGAGGGAGAGCCTCGCCTTCAGGGACATCGTGCAGGCAGATTTCCTGGACACCTACAACAACCTCAGCCTCAAGTCCCTGGCAGGTGAGGCGGCAATCTCAGCCTCAAGTCCCTGGCAGGTGAGGCGGCAACCTCAGCCTCAAGTCCCTGGGAGATGAGGCAACGCCTCAGTCTCCACCCACTGGTGGTGTACACATTTATAGCCGACCAGAAATAATGAATTCACTTGATCACAAACTAGAGTGATTTTCGCCTACAATAAATGTGCTTTTAGTCTTTTGTAACCCCGGCATTACAATCATTACAATCAGTCCGCATTTCCATTGAAGCCAGCGTAGTCAGTTCCCATTCTCAGCAACAGTTTAACTGTGGAGCATCAGCTAAAAGTTTGTTTAAAAAACATTTTAGCACAAACAAAATAAGGCATAAAGTTTAATCACACTTTGCACCAAGAAATAAATAGTGACTGATAAAGTACTGGTCACTGTCAAAAACCAGTTTATTTATCATTGTGAAGCCCATTACTATAGTGCTCGCTTGTGATTAAATGAATGCGTAAAATTTGCACCTGCGTCCAGGTATTTGGTGGGGGGCGCAGCACTGCGCACAGGCGCCTTGGATCCTCAAGACGGACGACGATGTGAGCGTCAATGTCTTCGCCCTCAGTGAATACCTCCTCCATTACGCAGGTCTTTACACGCATCCAATTTATTTTTGACATTTTTTTGATGTTTCATATTTATTAATGTAATTTTTTATATAACGGTAGTAATTTATTGTATTTTCTATGGTTCAGTTAGAACATACTGGGTAAATGCAGTGTTACGGCAAAAGTTGAATTAGTCCGATCCAGGAGAGGCGTTGACTATTGAAACTCTCGACTTCTAAATGAAGGTGCAAAAAAAATGAGAGAATTATGATGCGAAGCCTGAAAATTATCTCACGCCAAATGTAAAATCAAATGCCATATTACGACGGATGAGCGAAACCGCGTGGCGTTGCTCAGTTGCATGTGTTACGTCGACTTCCAAACTTCCGTCGAATTCAAAATTCACGGCGACTTTTAAATTAAAAGTGACTTCTGAGTCACTAGTTTTAAAGTTTCTAAACAAATTTCTCATCCTCTCGATTGAACGTACACGTGAACTCAACAGGAAAAAAACCTTTCGGAAATTATATGTCCAACAGTTTCTTTAATTATTCTTCATTGTGTGAGTGACATGCACGCTATGCACTCAAAATGCACTTACCCCTTAATGGGTAAATACTTACTTCTGCTTTACCCAGGATCCACCGAGCCTGAAGCTGCATTGCATATGCCAACGTTCACGGACAACCCGGACCTACGCGAGGTAAAATAAGGACACAGAAAATGAGGAAAATATCTGTTCAGTTTCATGGACAGCCATCGCCAAATTTCATTGACCATTAGTCTAGTATAGATAAATTTTTCAAATATATTTCAACATTATTCTCATTCATAAATAAATTCTTCCATACCATGCGCATTTTAGCACATCTCTGCGCGATGTGATGAAAAAATATCGAATTCATTGATCATTTTTGGTATAATAGTCACTCTTACAGTCAATATATGAACGTGGCTACGTATGAATCAAAAGTTTCATAGAAAATTTATGTAGGACTATAGTCAGTGCCAGTTTATCCGCATTCAATAACGATTATAAGTAAATTATATTGAACCAAATACGGCTAAATAAAGATAATTCATCGGACAGAGCACGAAGCGATGTACAGGAGCCCACTGCGTGGTGCTCTGCGACAAGATCTCGCTGCGCGCCAGGGCGGTTGACAACAACTCTTATCAGTTCGGCGTCTCTGCGGCCGAGTGGCGCCTGCCTACGTACCCGCCTTACTGTCATGGAGTTGGGTGAGGACGGGGGCCTTATCAACACAACTTGATGTTGGTATCTTGACACAAGATTGGAGAGTTAATAAGACTGTTCAGCGGTCAGTATCACGGGTAGTTCACGCCAATGATCCATGAGATTTGAGTTTGATAATTTAATATCTAGTGACGCGACACATGAGATCAGGAATGTTCCAGCGTGCTGAAGTTCCCTCGAAATGATAAAATAACGAGAAAATATAAAAAGAGCACGAAAAAATAGAATAGTATAGAATAAATGTAACAAAAAAATATATTCATTTATTGAGTTTCACTCACACACGAAGAATGGCTTAATACGGTGACGCTGAGATATTTTAAGAAGACGGGCACAATTCAGTTTTTTCAGTCTAATCCTGGAATCTGAAAAATTGAGATTGAATAAGAATATTTTCATATCGCAACCAAAACCTGCCTAAAACTGGCAGAAAAAAATGCATGTTGAGAATCGCAAGGGCATATTAATTTTCCCACTTTACACTCAGAAAACGAATCGGTCAAGTGCCCAAATAGAGACGCAAATCTACTCACTGCTCGCGCAAAGAGAGAACGTAGACTGATACGCCCTTTTACCGGGTGAAGTTGGGTCTGAATGACCCAAACAAGGGAAAAAAGTGCTTCATTATTCTTAGGAAATACCTCTCATTTCTCTGAGTGAATGAATAATCGAAAAAAATTGTGGCAAAGCTCTAGAATAATTAGGCATGCTGTTGTGAATAAACTTTCTCTTGTTTTAAATTGATACAATTTAGAATGAAGTGACAAAAAAATTCAATTTCAAATGTGATTGACGTGCTGTAAAACCTACAAATTATTTTTTAATCATAGGAGGATGAATCAAACTCGATTACGAATCAAAGACATAAAACCTACCTAACTGCAACAGGCCAATACGATATGGCTCAAGTTCAGAATCTGACTTCATATTTTTGTGGCATCACTCGTGAATGTGATACAGGTACTTCATTTTTATAACATCACTAGTAAATGTGATGCTTTTTTTTAGGGCATCACTCATAAATGTGATACTTCCTTTTCGGAGTATCACTTGTAAATATGGTGCTTCATCTTCGAAGCATACCTCGTAAATGTGATGCGTCGGTTTTTGATCATCACTAGCAAATTGTAACTCCAAATCATTCCTCGCAAATCGTGATCAAAAAAAAAGTAGCAAACTAATAGGATAACTTTGAGGGAAACTAACTAATAGGATAAGTTAACCTTTTCCCTCAAATACAGACTTTAAAGTAGCGATAATATACACGTCAGGTACTTGGTGCCCACAACTGCAGTGCCAGCCCTGATGGAGGCCGCGGCCACGAGCACCTACATCAGAGTTGAAGATGTCTTCGTCACTGGCATACTTGCTCGGTGAGTTCATGTCGTACACGGCCAAAATTGTCTTTTTTTACTCCCTATAAAGGGTTAATTATTTATTTCTCAAACTAGTTGCAGGCGCGAGTCTCAACAAAGTAAAATATTGTTAATTTTTGACGTCGGTTGAGCCTCAGTGAAATTTATTATTGCACTCGCTTATGTTCATAAAAAACATTTTCAATCTCGGATCAGCTGCAAATGTGCAAAGAGAGTCAGAAATAGTCGTGATCATCAAGACAAGAATATTACTTCTATAAATTGATACATTTTTCAATAACGTGTCATACCACTTCCATACTGCAGCATAATTCTTTTATACCTATCTCGTCACACCACTTCCACACAGCGTCATAATTAATCTGTAACGTGTCATACCACTTCCAAATAGTGCAGCACAATTCAAACATAACGTGTCACACCACGTTCATACAGTAGCATAATATTCTTCTATAACATGTCACACAACTCCGTATTTCACCACAATACTTATTAGCCTGTAGCCTCACAAGATCAAGCGTTTACTCAGGGCGGCGGGGCTGCGTATTGCGCACATGCACCCCCCGGTGCCGTGGCAGTACGCGCTACACGCGCACGACCGGGCACTGCTCTTCATCGCCGGCATCAGGTGAGCTCTGACGCACGTGTAAGATACAAAGTAGGGACTTTGTTGCAATGTTACTCAAGCAATACATTCAATAACTACCGATAAGCTCACAGAAAGGACGGTTTATAAGCTCTTCTTTTTTTGTTGTTGTTTCAAAAATCCCGCCACACTCGTCTCTCGGTCGGTTTTTGTTCCCAACCAATAGCAGGACGTTGCTTCAGTGGATGTTTCATTCTCCCCGAAGTAAGGTCCTCTACGAAGGTAATTTGCTGGTCGTCATAGTTTCTTAGGTAACCATGCGAGACGAGGTTACTAATTAACGAGCCAGAAGATGTTTAATTAAAGTATTTATAAACAGGACTAACACAAAATATACAGGATATATACACTTCAATGTGATTTAATCTATATAGAGAGAACTAGCTATTGAACCTTACTACCAAAGTTTATTTCGAGCACCTAAAGAACAACATAAACATGCCATCATTCACAACAAAATATAGCCGTATTCTCACAAATCCTCAACAGAACTAACAATATACGTTTTATCGACCGTTGTTCAGGCTGACACTGGAGCTGGACCGCGACCTGGAGGGGGGCCGGCTGACGGGCTCGCAGGTGTGGAGGATGTTACTCGAGCGTCACAACGTAACGCTGGACCAGAGCTGATCCTCTGGCCCACTAGAAATTTTGAATAGATTAAACTGACCGTTTATTGGATTAAACCGATTAAATTTGAATTTAAAGTTTAATGGATACAACTGATTAAACTGACCGCATACCCTTTTATCAAAAACTTTACGGATATACCCGCAGCCATCGATGCTATTTATTTCTCAAGGCACGTTAGTTAGCAGTGACCGTCAGTGGGAAAATTTTTGATCAGAATGAATTATCAGAACTGTTCTGGGTAACAAAAATTTAGCATCTGTAAAAATTAGTTAATAATTCCAAAATCCATCTGCAAGCTACTCATAACAAATGTGGAGTATTTCTTTTCTATCTAATCATCAATTAAGCAGATTTATTACTCGTCCTAGTATTCAAGTATTTACGATTATACAGGCAGGGATGGGAGGCAGGCTAATAACATACGACTCCCCCTTTTAGATTTAAGAATTGTTCTTGTTTGGGCCATGTTGAGCAAAAACCTGTTAAATATGCCACCAGCTTGTATTTTAACAAGAAAAATAACTGCAGTTTTGCCCTATGAAGGTATATGCCTGAACGCCAAAACTATCATATTTGATATCAACCGGAATACAAAAGTTTGGCTGAGGAGAGACAAATTTACGAGTTCCATGTCAGTTCATAATTTGACTCAGGGAGGAAATAAAGAGTCAATCAGGGGGAACATAAAGATTGTATTGAATTCCACGTTTCAATCATTAGGTACATAACAACTTTAATGTAAGTCATATCAACTTGCTCGATCATTTTCAAACTTGCGGGCCACTTGGCTAACTCATCCCAGTGTTAGGTTAAAGTTCAGTAGTATTATTCTTATGAACAATATATTCGAACGATCACCGATTTCATTTTTTATCTTCTATACATTTTTTAATATTAATAAAATTTATGCTTAACAAATTTAATTTTTAATGCCAATAACACTTAATGTCGGGAAAGTTGAACCAATTGCAAACTAAAATTGTTTTCCCATATAACCGTAAAAAGCTAGGTCATCTATAAACTAGCATTTTTCAATGGTAAATGGCAAGTCAAGTTTATAATAATTTAAAAAGAAAAGTGGAGACTACAGTAGATCCGAGTGAAGACCAACGGACTTTCGACTTGGAGTAAAGATCCGAAAATGAATAAAACTTCCCAGACAAATCATGAGAATTCGTTGACAACACAAAATGTCCTACGATGAAAGATAATTAATTAATTATATAATAATTATTAGAACATCTTAATATGAGCACGCTAATACTAGCTTATGTACTCGATAAACAAGTATTTATACAGCATTATGTACATTACCTACCACATTAAGTAGGGTGCGTCCAGCAAATACTAAATAATCGAAGGATCAGGATTCGTTGTCGGCGTAGTAAAGAAAAAATTACCTAAACAACTGCGACGCGTGGTGCAAATGAGAACAAATTTAAGTACGTGACTGAATTACCAAAGGACAATCATCAAAAGCCCCAATTACCACTGAAACAGCCTCCTAAACACGTCCGTCATTTTCAAGGAAATTTCTTAAAAGCTTGCAGTAATTATTGTATTGTAAACAAGGCGAGCTACGTACGAAGTTCAAATTGAGGACGCAGTGAAAGCCTCCCGTGAGGACTTCTACAGAACGAGGGTATTAGCTGTAAAGGTATTTATTTATCGGTAGCTTGGGGCTTCGGAACCACCATCACAATAAATTAGTTCTCGTTTTCGTTTGCTGCGAATCTTCTACAACAATGCAAAAATACAGAATTACAAAACGTATGAAATAGTAAGTCAACCTAACGCATGACTTCACCATGCAATCAATTACAGGAATATCAACGATGTCTCAATCAGAGTCAAATATGCCACGCAAAATGCATAGGTACACATTTCACCCGACAATATTGCTCCATACGACGCGTGTACAATGAAGGTGAAACTTCAAGCTTAAGCAGAGGTTGCTTGCCCGCAATACAACATACACGGGAGGAAACGCTGCCTTTAATAATATTCGAGTCTCGGAGGTCCTGGACAGTCGTAGTGTATCACCGGGTATAAGTCACATACTACCGAATAATATTGCGGCTAATATGAAATATTCGCTGCCCTTAATTCTGCTGAAGGCGCTAATAATTAGGGAATTAGATGAGTATTCTGATTGAATTCATTAGTGGTCAGCTAGAACCAGGCCGGTGGAGAGTAATAACAGTCGCAAATCGTTGTCATATTATCTTGAGTTCTACACAACATTTCTGTGAAATAAATAAAAATTAATTACAATTGTTCATACTCTAAAATTGTCGACGTACACCCACCAGAGAATCCCGCTCCGGTCGCGTACTAGTTTGGGACCACAGCCATAGGAAGAACACTAAGACAATTAATGCTGATCAGAAAATGTCGAAAAGCAGTTATGTACAAAACGACCGTTTATTATTATGAAGCTAAGTGCATAAGCAGAAAAAAATCTGACATAGCTTTTCAAATATTAGATTTAATAAGATCATAAATTAATATAAAAATATGTAGTTTTGAGTCCCTTCCCTTCTTCGAGGGAAGGCTTGAACACTTCAAGGTTGGAAAAAATACACTAAATTAAAATAAGTTTCATAAAATAACTTTCAAGTTTCGTCAGTAGCAGATTCGGCCTGAGATCATCTGCCTCTACCTCTGCCACGGATGTACGCGCCCCTGACCTTGCCCCCCGCCTTAGGAGGGGGCGACTTGGGCCTGAGGGCCTCGATGCGGTCTGTGCAGCCCGTCGTCAAGCTCCCGCCAGCGTCGGGGTTGAAGAAGGACGAGTAAAGGCCAGGGTCGAAATTACTGCTGCTCAAGTCGGGGCCTACGGTGAGCCAGCCTGGCCGGATGCTTGGGTCGCGGCCGAACAGGTGCAGTCTGCGCGGAAAAAAAATACTTTGTATTCGGTATTTGGTAGGTGAACGAAACGCCTCCGCCAGAGCAGCATTTAGGGTGGAAGGAAAATAAGCAGAGAGAATCCGCGTAGACCCGAACAATTGATCTTATTAGTTATTTTTAAGTGGAATAACATTGAATAGAACCTTTAGAAACCAATCCGTGAAGCCTTGCCTCCGTATTAATTGTAATCCTGAACTGTCATTACACATTGTCATTTGTTATTATCTGGACTAGTCGATCGTTTGCAGAATAGAATTAACATTTATCTGAATGATAAAACAGAATATGAATAAAGCAAAATATATACACCACATAGCACCGGAATAAATAATCCTGATGGCGGCAACATACCAGAAAGCAAATAACCCAACAAAAATATCTATATGAACACGACTAGACACAAACCTGGCCCATTAAGAAACAACTATTAAGCAACAATCAAATATAAAGCCAAGCCTAAGAAGATGCTTGGATCCTGCAATGTAGCACAGACCTCCTCTTGCCGAGGCAGAAATGTTCGATGATGTGGAATATCTCGACGGGTTTATCAAGCGTGCCAGCGCTGCTCTCCTCCGTGATGATGAGGTCGATGTCAACGTTGGCGTGGATAAAATCGCCGTCCGTGCTGCGCCTCACAGTGCCTTTGATGCCCATCAGGCAGTGCTCCTGCGTGGTAAAACATTTCCAAGTTGATCCGGAAAAATAAATTAGCTCTAGTATAAATAAGTTGATCGGGAAAAAAAAAATTTGAGACTAAAATTGGAGTTGAAGAACCTCGCTGAGCAACGAAAATCTTGACATATTCCGGCAGCTCAATAATAAATTCATTATGAGTTACTGTTCACACAATAAATAAATTATGGTTAAATTAAACATAAATTTATTTTAGTGCCTAGAATAAATGTAAGGAGCACCTTAGTTCTCTGGAAGACAGCTTTATGGTCGAGGTTCTTAGCGTGTCCAGGGCAGGAGGCGTTGGAGCGAATCCAGCAGATGTCCTCGCAGCGCCTGAAGCCCCAGGAGCGCAGGCAGCGCCGGCCTTCATCCAAGCCCTCGGACGACCCCACCCACAGGAAGATGAAGCTGCGAGGCGCCGCCACCTGAGACGCAGGCAGTTAACAATACTTCTCATTCTAACATTTTACTGCTAACGTTCAAATATAAAATCTCAATCATAAAATAAACTACAATTTGTATTTACAGATTATAAACTACACGAAAGCTGCCATTGAATGCAGAAATTATCAGGGAATTCGCGTCACAACTTTTGTTCAAGAAGAGTGAAGGGATTTCATGTTACCAGGATCTCAAGAATCCGTTAAAGTCTGGAAAATAGTTTAGAACTTAGATTGAATTTAGCGAAAACTCGTTGGGGTCAGGTGTTGTTTTTCTATGAGTTCACTAATAATCATTGTCACTTTATACGTAGTTATGCTAACCTCAATAAAGCATTGAAGTGATGATCTGGACATACCAGGAATGGTAACATCCAAAGTGCAGAGGGGAAATGAGCGCATCACGATACACTGAGTATTATTATACACTAAGTATTTATTATCATTCTAAGCAGTATTTACGTGTAACACATCTGATCGCGGGGCTCTGCAGTATATTACCGATAAAACAGTACGCGCCGGAGGAGCTCTACCGAGACAGTAGTTTAACTGGCTGTGCCGGAGCTTGACGGAGCTAGACAGCCTTCCTCCATTGAGTTACGTCTTATAACTTAGCCTTCTCAGGATACACATATTAGGGCGTTACCGTGATACCACAACAAGAGAGAGACCAATGTCTCGAAAGTGTCGATAATATCTCGCCTGACGCTCTAGTCAAAATTCTAACATGAAATTATTTACAACAAATAAAGCCCTGATTATCCCACCTGTGCAATATCCAGCTCGCGTATTTGATTCCAGTCCCAGAATCCTCCGAGAGCGGAGGCGTGTCCAGGGGCGGTGTGCTGGTACTCCTCCAGGGGCGGCTCTACCAGGATCACGTCGAACACGCACTGTAGGGACGTCAGCGGGAAGTGGTGCAGGTCCGCCTTCAGGTAACTCGGCGGACTCGCGGTAGCTGCTATCAAGTCGTCCTGAGACAAATGTTAACGAACCTTTACAAATTATATTGACTAGCAATTATCTATCTGATGCAATATGATTTACAATTAAATTTATGTTCTTCATGGTTTATTTTATTTTACTATTTTTTCTAGCAATCTTAAAAATCCTTGGTTGAAATTATGCAAATCAAGAATGCCTTAGCCATAAAGCATTAACTGATATTAGGGCTTCTGATTCGAATTTTAGAAGATAAATCTAATGTTCATGGTGGAAGACCGCCTGCTATTTATCAACTGGAAATAATTATGAATATGTAATATCGGAGACCATACAGAACCGATATGAAGATTTATTTGTCAAATCGCAGGGGCAGGATGAAACGGTTCAGAATACCAAGATTGGAACAGTGAGTTGTGGTTTCGATCCCAGCAACCAGCGACAGTTCTTGTCAAAATCGGCAAGGTGGCCGGGCGGTTAAGTACAGCAGAATTGTAGCAGTGATTTTGAAAGTTCGAGACCCGCAACAAGTCGTGAAAATTCTGCGATGTCTAGAATCGGCGACAAGTCTAGTGGCTTAATTACCGTTGACACCTCTACTATTATTACTAAATTAGAGGAGCCAAGATACTAAAGCAACCTTGAGCTTGATGAGCTCCCTCAGTTTGGGGTATTCTTCAAAACGATCAGCAAGACCGACGTCTCTGATGAAGTTCTGTGGCCGGTGGCCGGTGTCCACGAAGTGTTGGCAGTAGTCGTTGTGGGGGTTCGCGGACTGTGTTCCCTGTCAACAAACCGACATACTAATTACAATCACTACAAACCTCGATTGTTATTTTAGTATTGATTCTGAATGATAGAGATAGAAATCAGAAAATATTATAAATGACTACCAATTTATATATTTGAAACACCTCAACATGACAGTATCGCGCAGATGGTGTAACAACAAGAAGTGACTGGAATTAACCAGACTTTTAAAACTGTGAGAAAATTGATGATTGAATCTAATTAACGTCAGAGGAAGATGCTGCAGTGGCTAAGTCAGCAGAACAGAATTTTTAAGGAAGGTGACACGAGTAGTGAACTGACTTTAAGGAAGGTAGTGGAGTCGGTGTAGAGTGCGACAGTGTGTTTGTTGGCGGCGTGGTGGCGGCGGTGAGATCGGCTGCCGCGCTGCTGCAGTTCATCCGAAGAACCTCCTCCCGACGGGACGTTGCCCAGCGCCTCGCCCAGACGGTCCGGGCACCACACGCCTAGCTGGGACCAGAGGCAATACAAAGCTTATAACTCAGTAGGAATATTGTTGCATATGTGGCGGAAAACAGATTAACAACAATTAATGTGTTAGCGAAAATTAAAATTCGAGAAATATTGAAACGTTATTATTCAAACAGTGAGAATAACTGAGTATCGTGAAGATTCAAAAATGGGAAGGCTTTGAAAATTAAGAATAAACTAATGGAACATAAGTCATACAAATGACCATGAATTTAAGCTCTCTTATCATTTGAAAGCTGAGAAATCAAAGTTGCGAAGTATACAATGAACCAAACCAAGGACCAAATTTCGAACATAATAAACCGAAGTTGCAATAAGTATGGCGCCTCCTGATGGACTCACTTGCTGGGCGACGAGTTGCCGCCGGAGCTTGGCTCTCTCTCTGAGTTCTTTCATTTTGCCGACGCCTCCAAGGACACTCGAGTCTCTTGTCGCGCTGGAATCAGATAATTTATGTTCAACAGCATTGGAAGCTTTCACAGAATCGGCAGCCGGGGAATTATCTGCAGGCTTGTTCGTGAGAGCAGCAACTTCTTTCAACGAAGGCGTAGTCATGGCAGAGTTTGAGGCGGTCACCTCGAACGTTGCTGGGGATTGTGACGACACATTTGTTATAGGTTTTGAAGTTACCGTAGCTTCTGCCATGGCACCGCAGTAGAGGCCATCAGTACTGGACGCGTTTGAAGACACCGCCGCCGGCATAGAAGTGACCATTGACGGCGACACAATTGAGCCTTCCAGCTTTATATTAATATCTTCTGAGCTGCTAAACTTGGTGTCGGAAGACAAACTCACACAGTCATTCTGAGTCTCGCTGGCCGAAGATTTACTAGGACAATTATCGTGGGGAGGGAGATAATTGTCCTCAAGGTTTGTAGGATTTCCAGGATTTGATGCTACGGACGCGAGGGTAGCGAGAGGGTCGCTTCTAAGGGCAGGTTCAGGCTGCTCCTCAACGAGAACTGGTGCTGAGGGCATCACGGTGACACTAGAGGGCTTGGATATTTCCGCGGAGGTGCAATCTGAGTCCATTCTCGAATTTCCTAGATTGACTTAACAGAGAACAAGAACCTAAATGGCGAAAAAAATTCAAGCAAGTCCCATTATATTAACCCCGTCAATATTTTCATTCCTCATGATTAATCATCATAATTAAGCAATTGATCATCATGAATTATTATATATGTCCTGAAATTCAAAAAGACGATTCAATAGTTTTCAACATAATTAAACTTTCAATTGGCTAAAATTAAGAGATGTTGAAAACAATAATTCATACTTGATTCCGCCATAATTTTAAAAATTATAGTTCAATACAAGTCGGGAGATATTAACCCAATTACATACTAGTACAGGTAGTTTCAACATTAGTAGTCAGTTATCAAGCTATTTAGCACAGGATGTTAAAAAAAGCATCACCAGCAAGTCAGAAAGTCTCAATTTTAGCAAACTTCTCAAATTATTCCACCAGCGGCGGTAGATTTCAAGAGGCCCGGCCGCTGTAACTAGCAACAAAGGAGCAGCGTTAGCATCTCAAAGAAGTGTAGCATTAGAGAGAACACTTGTACAGCAATACAAACGAAGTCACTCCTCCAAGAAATCGCATGAAAGAGACGTCAGCCAACCGCGCCAAAGAATCAGAGAAAAGTAAGGTTTCAGGCCTACAAAACAACCAAACAACCGAGATCCGTAGTCAGATACTTCAAAATGTACTTACGGAAATCAGGAAAATACCTAACGTGAAGAGGACTTCAGAGGAGCTTAGACACGCGTCAAACAAACAGGGTGTTCGGAAATCACAGTCATATTCCAGTACATGTAGTTCAATCGTGCAAATTAAATAAAACTGATCCTGAAGCTTAAAAAGTGTTGAATTCGAGCGTGGGAAATGGAATACCTATACCTAACGGCACAAATTTTTTAAATCAAGAATAAGAAGCTGCATCTGGATTGACGACGCGAAAATCTAAGAAATGAAAGATTAATCAATGAAGAACAAAACATGTTTGCTGTCTTCACATAATCTATAGAGTGTTAAGGGCGATTGAAACAAAGATAATCGCACATGTGGCCGATTGCGTCTGTTGAGCTTTCATCAATGTTCATGTCACACATGTTGAGCTTTAAATAAATGTTGCACATGTTGAGCTGCAATAAATTTAAGGTGCTAGGGAGTCCCAGGGACAGCACAACGTCCCTTAGATGCCAAGGCGTCACCCTGAGGACCACGAACTGTCACGCTGATTTGTTTCACAAGTTGAAAATGAAGTGGCGTTTTTACCATCCTATTTTCTATCTAAAGAATAAATTGATTTTTCAGAGGAGTCATTAAGCTTTACACGTCAACTAATAATTTTCATGACAACCGGAATAATAATAACAAAAAAGACACAAGGAAAGCGAAACGAAATGCGTGTTTCCAAGTTGCTCATAGTAAATATGATAAAAACACAACATAACAGCCATTCACTTAAGATGCCGATGCATATTGTACAGTCAAATCACAGTCCTCCATCTTAGGCTTCTTGGTAACAGAGGCGACATCACAGCTCGGAGTTTCATCAGGAGAATTTTCAGTTCCTGATACTTGCGATAACGAAGTCGAGGAAGCTGGATCTTGAGATTCAGTCGGTAGATTTTCAGAATGATCGAGGAGCCTTTTTCTGCTCCCTCCAGAACTCGGTGTGTTGAGACTTGCATGAAACTGCAAAATTGTACGACTCGTTAGTAAGAGAGACTTAAAGTCAGCAAAGAAATATGAACCTAAACAATATATTTAGATTGAGAAACAGATTTACAAATACGATGGCGTGTGTTATTTATAATTTTTTGCCAGTAGAGCGACCAAATTCCCACCCAAATTACTGAACGCAGTTGAATCTTTCCGATTTGAACAGTCGGGGACAATAATTTCACTACCTGCACTGCCTAGCAATTTGAAGTAAAATTCGACATCACGGCAAATCAACTAACTATAAACATTATAAAGATTCACGAACCACTTACCTTACAGTGCCCGGTGCCAATCAGGCGTCTCATTGTATTTATAATAAGTATATTCTAATATTAGATCATCCGTTATATAGACGCAATATTCACTGGACGCGGAAGAGATTGATGGATAGAAAAGTACTAGACCACGAGTCAGCGTCTCGACAAGATCACGTGAGCAAGACCACACTTCTGGAAGGAATAGGTCTATAAAAGGGCTGAGCACCTTAGTAAGGCCCCCATTAGTTGGCACTAACGCCGCGATGTAGCATTCATTGGCGCTACTCCGATCTAACGGTCGACGTCTTACCTTATACCTCTGTAATAACACTCATTTATAACAACTCCGTATCAAGATGCGTTTTATATAGAGAAGTGACTTACATATCACACACGTAGTTAGTCAACGAACACCTGTCCTCAGGTTCAGGCCGAACATATATTATTAATGAGGTGGCGCTCAAAATTGCCTCCCGACAACAGTAAAAACATTTGGAACCGCAAAAACTAAAACCTCATAAACCACTGAGAGAAAATATTACCTGGGCTCCAGTGTGCATCTTGAGCAGCTCCCTGAGCACCATCGTGGCGTAGGCTGCGGGCGGCAGCGAGAACCGCAGCACCAAAGCCTTAATCGGCGAACGAGCGCCCTCTGGAAACATTATAATGACAGCTATTATTTATAGGTTATTTTATTATGATCATAAAGAAGTAAAATTTCTCGTATGATTCTCGAGCCTGTATGTCAAATATTGGAAAGCAATTAACAATCATCGGCATTGGTTGTAGTTATAAATTTTTATTAAAACTATTAGAAAATAGAGGGATCGTCTATTCCGTCTTGGACAGCCCAGAATTTTACAGAACATTTCACACATTGTTCATTTAATTACTGTGAATTAAATCTTTTGGTCGAAACGTTTTTGCCAGTAGAGAAGGTAATTATATAAATTGTAGGACAGAATTTTCCCCTAACACAAACTGAGACAATTTAAACCGTTTATTAAAATTTCAATCAAGTGTTCAATTATAAATGCTCTCAATAAAAAATATATTCTATTTGTTTACGAGGACAATTGTTTAATCTTTCCACCATAGGATGTCACCACTTAGAAAATTCACCTGAATATCCCGCAACTGACATATAATAATGCACGTACTGCTTCAAACTAACCATCTGATTTTTCAGAAGTTAGTCCAGTATGAGAATCAATATGATTCTTTTCAGGCACGTCCCCAGTGCTCGGATTACTATTTCGAGATGAAGGCTTATCGTCATTTTCAGTAGCATCTTTGAGCGATTTTTCTTTTTGTTCACCGCCTTCCATTTCCCCCGAGACATTTTGCTGAAGTTCTGCATTAACAGCTATATCATGATTTTCTAAAATATTAGATGATTTGGTGCATGTGGAGCCATTGGTAATAGCTTGGGTAGAATTTTCTTCAAGAGGAACGCTTGTCTTGGAAGTTTTAAGGATGTCAGCGTCAGAAGGCACGAGAGGCAGTAGCGGGTCCGTGTAATAACAGATGCGGTGAGATAAGTTCTTAGGCACCACGAGCATTGCGCGGTACGCGCCACACACAGCATATCCTCTGAAAAATAACGAGCATTGTCACTACTACATCACCAACAAAACTTTAAAAGAAACGTTTCAAAAAAAGGTCAAATATAACATTCAATTTTGACTTCCAATTTAATGGCAGTCGTTGTTCTGCAAGAGGAGTTTGGAAGCAATACGAGGACGGCTATCGACACTTTTTAATTACGTTGTCGTGAGATGGAGGTCATACTGGTCGCAAATATGCAAAAATAATTCTGTAACACATTCTAACAAGACGACAGCCAAGTTAGCAATCCAACAAACACTGAAAGGAAAAATTCTACTGTCAATTTATTCAAGCTCAGATAGCTAAACGCGTAATACAATGCACTGTTACCGAAAAGAAGAAGTTGTAACAACGTATTATGCTGCCATTAATTCTCCCGATTATTATCAGTGATATTTGATCAACACTTTACATGTAGAAGCCATTAATGAATCGGCACGAAGACTAGACGACACGCCGGCGCGGCATACCCACTTGTGTTGGTGTTTGAAGCTGGCGAGGCTAAGGCCGTCTTCAGCGAGCAGTTCCTTGTACCATCTCGTCACGTCGTTCTCAGGCATCATCACTGCATAGCCCACCGCAGGGATCACAACCTGAGACAATCTTCACATTAAGACACGTATTAATACTCTAATACTGATGCGAGACTACATTCACATGGCCATATCATTCCCAGAGCTGACCGGAGGGAGCACCTTATGAAATCAACTTCCCTTGAGCAGCTAGATATGATTAGACCTTAAATGCTAGTTCGCTAGAAGTAAATAAAATACACTAAAATTTGCACTTGCTTCAAATAATATCTATCAATCATCACAATGTACGCTTGTCTTAAGGATATCATTGTTGAAACACTAACAAATTAAAAGACTATGGAGATTCCCAAAACTAAATCAAGTATGTGACTCTTGGAAGTATTTACGCTCATACGCACTAAGTAAGTAAGAACGCAGTTGCCAATTACATTACGACCAAAATGCATGGTCAGAGACAAAATTTATTTCATTAACTTCTCTTGCATCCTTAAGGCTTAAATCGCTACAAAAAACATAAATAAACCTATTGACGATATAGTGACACAGATTATTTAAAACTAAGACATAGGGGGAAATTCTGGAAGATTAGGCATTAGAATAAGACACAGAATGAATGAAGAAATCACATACAGTAATAGAAGGTTTCAGCGAAAAAAAAATCGAGAAAAACAGTAAAATGGCTATTGTGAACAGGCTTCCCATAGAATCTAAGAATGTAGAATGCTTCCCACAGAATGCAAGTCCGAATTTATTCGCTACCTGCTTGATGTCGGTGCTTGAGATTTGGTGTTCCTCGAGCCGCCTTACGAGCTGACCTGCCGAGGCTGAGGAGCTCTCCTCCGACATCGCCACCTCGCCTCCTGCGCAGACGAGGAGCTAATGTATCGACCAGAGTTAGGTACGTGTTTGTGACTCCATCAGACAATAACTGACAGCATGTCAAGCTATTCCCAACAATCAGAAGTCGGTCGCTACGTGTACATGGTCGCTACATGTACTTGGGCGAGTTTTAATGGTACGGCTTCAGTTCTTGATCTCAGCAGGCACTACTCCTATGAACTGTAGCGCAAGAGGTTGCAAACTTCCAAGACAAACGTTTGATACTGAGCCATAACACACATAATTCGAGTATTTCATTGAAATAATTGAGCTTGAAACATACGATGCTAATAAGCTGACTTTTGCTGGAAATTTTGAGGCTATTCATTGGAGTGATTCGAGGCTTTTCATTTATTCACGCTTTTCAATAAAGGAACGCTTGAAGTGTCAGCATAAGTGTACATTGTTTTTAATCAAATCTTGTTCGATGAACAAGTCCGTTTATAGTAGATGATACCAAATGAACTGCTGCCGAGAAATTCCTTTAATCCGGCCTCTAAATTGATGATCATTCACATAATTCGAATGAGTACAATACCAGTGTAAGGATGTTTTTTAATGTTATTCAATCTGTAGCTCAAAAAGTTAAGTGTACACGCATGGTAAGCATTATTATTACTCAGGAGCTTTTATGATACCATGTTTCATTGATATTTTCAGGCAATGGTCAGCCCTTCATTGATATTATGAAGAGCAAAACCATTTAAGGAAACGTGTTTCAAACGAAATTCTAACCTAAACAAAAATATGGAACTCATAAAATAATTGATTTCCTGATGGCACTAAAAGCCAACCCAGGAAACGGGCGTAGAGAATTGGTCAACAAGACACACCCTGCAAGCTCTCACGGACGCTGACGAGGTCCCCAGGCAGGACGGCGAGGCCGTGCGTCCTGATGCGAGTGCTGACTACCTTATTCCACAGGTAGGACTGGTAGGCGTACAGGTACAGCGTCCGGGTGTTGCGTGGTAACTGTACAATGACACCCCACACATAAGCTGGCTACACTTTAAACAGTAAACTTAGAATTGAAATAGCGACATCATAACGCGAAAAAAAATTGGACACTGCTCTTATTTATTCGTCAAATATTTTGGCAAAAGAGATTTATGGTAAAATTTATTCTGAAGTACGTGTATCATGATCAATCCAACTAACTTATTGCCGCAAAAATATCGTTAATCCAATAGAAAAACCTTGGTAGAAAAAAAGCTCATGCAGCATATTATTTTTCAGCCAAAAAAGATCATCAAATAAGGTTAACAAAAACAAAACACACAATCCTCAGCAAGATATCAAAATTGAACTAAAACTTGAATAGTATTATGCAGTTAATATTTCAAAAATAAATACGAGTTCAAGCATTCTAAGTCGCTGCTTGCTGAGTCTGTTGATATTAAATCAGGTTTCCTATTAATCAACGGTTCACTCTGACTAGGTCAATCAAGCCTCCTCGGTAGAAACACTCCCGTGAACAAAACTCAAGTCTCGAGGACAATACCGACTCTGTTGAGAGCTCCCAGCCAGTCAGTGTCGCCCAGCTCAGCGAGGGCGCGCAGCAGTGTGTGCTCGTTGCCCCTGGCGCCACAGGTCTCCAGCAGGCGAGCTGCCTGTGCTGCACTGATCTTCTTGTCGTGCCACTGCTGTAACGCCGCATTCTTGGCATCTCCCAGCGGACTAGGCTTCAGTATTGTCTCCACAGCCTGCACGCGAACGACATCAAGCCTTACTACTGATACAACTTTATGGAATGTGGGGCATTGCGCTGCCTCCGATAAAATCTTCATGAAATACACAACACTGCACTGCCTCATACAACTTCATGATACACGACACTGCACTGCCTCATACAACTGAATGAAATACACGACACTGCGCTGTCTCATACAACTTCATGATACACGACACTGCACTGCTTCATACAAATGAATGAAATACACGACACTGCACTGCTTCATACAACTGAATGAAATACACGACACTGCACTGCCTCCTGTTACTTAGCTAAATTGAAGTTTTTGCACTTGGTCTTGTTACCAATTTTTCAGAAAGAAGTCGCTGCACCGCACGTCTTCAACAAGAACCTTTACACTTCACTACATTACAGTGCTTCCTAGTGAACTAAATTAATACAGCACATTAGGCACAGCTCTTTAGAATTGTGTGTTCAACCGTCACCAGATCTGATCAAACAGCGGCAATCAATAGCATCTTGTGCACTAGGATTGCATTATGTTGTTTTTAGGAGATAATAAATTAACGCTTTATTTCACGACGACCACGGCCAGAATAATTTTATGATTTTCAGGTTTTGGATGATCAATAACGAATTCAGAAAAAATATAAAAATATCAGCCAGCGGATCCACTGCGGGTACATATAAATCTACACATAGAAGTGAACACAATGAGGAATGAAAGTGATTGAAGTGAGGCTTCAGCTGTACATGGCTATTTCTTATTCTGATGCTGGGCGAGGGAAGAGAAGCTGACGCGGATTGTCAATACACAACATGACTTTCGACTCCAGTTTGTAGGAAAAGTTGTGCTCGAGAAGAAGGTTAAAGAACTTCATATTCTTGTATTATTACTACAATTATGAGCCCTCGGGCAAAACATAGATTGATTTTTACCAACTAGTCTAATGGCATGCGTGGATACGGAGGAAACAATTTGAAAATTTCAGTAGATAATTAATTTTAATTATGATCCTCTACTCATACTCACCTTCTGCCACTGCGCCAGGAGCAAGTAGCGCCCCACGACGTGCGTGTGGCCTGCCCGCGACCCGAAGCGCTGCATGCCGTAGTAGTTGATGGCTCCAGAGCGCCCCACGCTGGCTACTGCCGAGGCTATTGCCGCGTCGTCTCCCTTCACTTCCCTGACGCCAATGAATTATCCTCTCACAATACAAGAGAATTGCACAAGTGACGAATACTTCTAGAAATTTCTGGTAAAAATGTGCAATTTCTCGATAAGGAAAGCATCACTACTACCCTCGACTAGCAAAATTTTGAGAACATTTACAAGATAATAGGTAATTTTTGTTTAGTATCATTCTATTGAAGCGTCAGAATAATTTTTTAAGGAAAAAACAGAAACGCATGATGCAGATAAGTATTTATCAGGCATCGATGCCTGATGCTAACTTATCTGCTAACAGTAGATTGCCAGGCAGCTACTGTTAATGGCCAGTTAATAAATTTAATGTAAAGCAAGAGGAAAAGTTTGAATTACGATTGATCTCGATTGTTCATTTCTTCAACTTGATGCTTACAGAATTGCGGGTCGGCTTCCATAATAAGCATAATGACCTTAATAAGCATTGCAAGGTGAACACATGTACCCACCTCAGCACTATAGTGAAGGCATTGCCGGCCAGAGCACCTAGAGCAAGATGGTGTCTGTGGTAGTGCAGGTTCCCTACCATCACACGAGGAATGCTTCTAGCAGCGGCGACCAGACGCTCCGGGGTTATCTGAGCGAGAACAAAATTTCAACACCTAACATAGAATAGTTGAGATGCGATCAGGCTGCACTGCTGGATGGGATGAAATCATTGCTTTTTGTTCGTTTCATTCGAAAAACTGATTAAAAATTATGTGAGAATTGCGATAACAAAGAATTAACCTCGTTTTGCCCATGCTTGTTGCTTTTTTTACAGGAAGTGATTGGAAGCGAAACGAATTTTGGATTTTTGCTTTTTTTACAGGAAGTGATTGGAAGCGAAACAAATTTTGGATTTTCCTGTGAAATGAGACAGTGAACAAAACATCAAAATAACTTTTGGGCGACATCAAAAAACAATGCACGTAAGCGGGAACGATTTATTGTCCCTTACAGCTAGACACACCACCAATAATTGAATATATCATTAATTAAATAATTATGCAAACACTCATGTCTTTCTCATGAATAGTAAGATTTAAAAATTATTTCCATTTTGAGAAAGGATTTGTCTTTGAGTTAATTTTGAAAAGCATAAAAAATCTCATTTAGTTTGAAGACCATCCTTATCACGGAAAATTTCAATTGTCATTACGATAGGAAGCAAACTTTTATTGAGAAAATACCAAAATGCACAACGCTGAAACTTAACAAACTAAACTAGTAAAATTTATTGATTTTATATATTCGAAACAAAGTTGATGACTTATATCGCCTCGGAAGCTGCCTTGTCTGTGTGATATCTTAATGCTTCTATAAGCTTGCGAGTTACTCACGTCAGAGACGGACATGCGTGTCAGTTACTCACGTCAGAGACGGACATGCGTGTCAGTTACTCACGTCAGAGACGGACATGCGTGTCAGTTACTCACGTCAGAGACGGACATGCGTGTCAGTTACTCACGTCAGAGACGGACATGTGTGTCAGTTACTCACGTCAGAGACGGACATGTGTGTCAGTTACTCACGTCAGAGACGGACATGCGTGTCAGTTACTCACGTCAGAGACGGACATGAGCTGCACTGTCTTGGCTCTCCTGTCTTTGGTGCCCGCGTAGTTGATTTTGTGCACGTTGATTCTAGGCAATAAAGAAAAGCATTTGCAAATTAAAAATAAAATTATCGTGTAGGTGAATATGCTTTTATGAGCTGCTAAACTACTGACAACATATATTTATTCTATGTCAAATTAAATCACAGTTATTCTATGTCAAATTAAATTCCAGTTATTCTATGTCAAATTAAATTACGGTTAGCAGCAAAATTATTCGTACACTCCTTTCTTTTCAATGTTTTCTTGAATAACTCAAAAATTATATTGCATATAAATTACAATATATTCACATTTTTTGAAAATTACATTTTCAGAAAAAAAATGTAATTTCAAAACGTTTCAACATGCAAAAATTACCCAACACTTTCAGACACAATTATTTATACAGTTGAAAAATACTAACATAGTTACAATATTAATAATCAATGGCATCTCCTTTCATACTGATATCCTCCAGCAGTATCTTTCTATAGTTCTTGATGAGATTCGCAGTCGTATCCGCTTTGTCAATGTCCAAATGGACATTTTTTTCGGTGACGTCATTCAAGAGCTGTCGGTTCCTACCATTTGACTACAAGCTTCAAGATGGGCAAGACGAAGAAGCTCTTTTGAGAGGCAAAATTATTGACCTACACAAATCTGGCTATGGTTATGGGGACATCTCGAAACGCCTGAATATTCCATGATCCACAGTACAGTCCGTGATGAAGAAGTTTGTAGAGTTTAGTATTGCACACACGTTGCCTGGGCGAGGACGGAAGCCTAAACTATCGGAACGTGCAGTTTGAAAACTGTGTCGTGAGGTAAATATGAATCCAAGAGTGGCGTTGAAGGATATTGCCAAGAGATTATCCAGTGAGGGAACAAGTGTGAGTCAGCGTACCATATACAGCGTTGTCTCAACAAGAATGCCAGCATGGATGCAGACCTCGACGAGTCACATAACACACACGACGTCATGTTGCTGCTTGTTTTACAGTCGCAAGCTCTTACATGTACAAGGGGAAGTCTTCTGGCGCCAAGTATTATGGGGTGACGAAACAAAAATTGAGCTATATGGACATAATAGTACAAAGAAGATTTGGCGCAAATAGGGGAGGCTTTTCTTCAGTAGAACACAATCCCAACAGTCAATGGAGGTGGGCTACTGATGTATTGGTTTTTGCGGCGGCAGCGGCCGCGCACGAATCGGATTTGCGGTGCCATTCGTGTCTGTTGAGCGGGACTAATTGGGGGGGAATATTGGGGGTCTATTATCCCCCCACCGTACCCCCCTGTGACCCCAACCCTACAATAACTGGGGATGTTATTTGTGGGGATGAAACCCCCCTGTTCCCGCCAACCTTTCAACTGGACTTATCCTTTAAGAATTTCACCTGCAGCTACGGATGCGAAGATTCCACAATTAATACTTATTTAAATAACTAATAATTTAGTTATTAATACCGTAATATTAAATAGTCACTTTAGATGATAGTATATTTAAAACTACTATATTTAAAGTATATACCGTACAGTATATATGAAGTATAATTATAGTAAATTACACCCACCAGAGTATGCCCACAGTAAAATCAAGAAAATAAAAACAAGGCTCAAGATATATAGGAGCAAGTAGATTTGACTGTAATTAGTAAGGTATTACGAACAGCTCTTCACAAGACACGTTCAGAACAGACTCACAATGGGCCAGTCTGCCAGGCATGGCGTCACGTGGGAACAAGCAACTGAGTAAACCCAATTGGAAACAAAGACTGCTCCACCTCTGAAAACCAAGAATTAAACTCAAATAAAAACAAAGACTGCTCCTTCTCTGAGAACCAAGAATTTGGTAAGTGGAACATATAAAAGAACCTGAGTTTAGCAGCAAGCCTGCTGACGGCCTCCATGGTGTCCATGTTCTCCTTGTACATCAGGAACCTGAGGCACAGACGCAGATGCTGAGCCGTGCGACGCTTCTTCTCGCGTCTCAGTCCAACTTCTGTTAAATAAACTCAGTGAGCATTGACATCAGAAATGCTACGCGGTCGACATAAACGAAGCAAATACCATTTAAAATTGCATAAATTGACCATCTTATTGATGATAAACTCATTGCTTCCTGACGGTCCTTATAGACACTAGAACCAGCCGGTACGAATATCATTGATGATGGTTGAGGTATCCATCATCAGAATGACCACGGAATTACAATTGCAATATTTTTATCCAGCAAAAATCCAGTACAAAAATTCCTCTTACACTCAAAGCAGGCTCACGAATGTTTGTATTAATTTTTATTGATAATGCAATTAAATAATTCACCTGAGCCGAGCGTGACCTTGATGTATTTCTGCCCCGCTTCATCAACAGTAGAAGAGATGAGGCCCTTGTAAGCTTTGTTGAAGTATTTGTGGATGGCGGCGCGGCGCTCTTTGCTGATGTCCGTCACCGGGACTAAAACAGGCTCTGGACAAAAAATAAGCCATATAATATCCATTAATAAGATCTGCAAGTTAACAAGTAAACTGATATTTAACTAGAAAGAGAGTTTCTAACTAGTGAATGAAAGCGGTAAATTGTCTAGTATCTGGAGGCAACTCATGTGATACATGGCCACCTTTATGGGATCAAACTAACAAGTAGTAGAAGTAGAACCAGGAATGCAATAGCATAAGTAGTCAAGCTGTACAATGCGTCCTACTGTATGATGCACAGCTTCTTTATTCAGCATAGCAAGCCAGTAAATGCAGCAGCCCCTGAGTGCAACAAAAAACAAAAGACCCTGACTCACCTGCACAATCCTTCGAGTCGCTGGTGGCCAACAGCTTCTAAAAAATAGTAACAAAAAATTAGAAAGAAAATTTATTGATAGGTGCATATGAAGTAATCATAAAGTATTTCCCTTCCATTATAACACTTCCCCATCAAAACTCCAATCAAAACTGTTTTGCTAGAACATTAATTTATGCATAAATATAGAATAATTACTTCATTCCATACTTCCTAAATCATTTCTGTTAAAATTAAAAGTATTTTTCATAAAACAAATGAGACAGTACACAATGCAATTAAAAATTATAACAAATAAAATTCCTAGAAGTCAAGGAATTCCAGATAAAAAAAATAACCTACCTGGATTTTCTCAATGATTTCTGAGCCAACTCCTTGCGGAGGTTCCAAATCAGAGGCTGGGACATCATTGGTATCATCTGATGAAGTTATTTTGGAGAATAAATAAATACAGTAATTGTGATATAATATGTATATACAATATTTTCAATTAAATTAACAATAATTTAATATTGAACAGAAGGAACAGCAAAACAACCCATAGTAAAATAATTTGATAGAAGTTTGATGAATGAAACAAAGGAATATTTTAAGAGAAGATAAATATAGATGTTACTGTAGATAGCCCTTGAAAGAGATGCATGCAGCTCAAAAAAGATGATATACAAGTAATTATAACAATAATTAAATAAATAATAATTATTTGCATTAATATCTAAATTAAGCAAGAAATTAACAGCAAAAAAAATGACAGGTATATGGTATCATCATATTTTTTCATTTCCTCAGTTAATATACCTAATTTAAGTTTAGTATTTATTTTACTTTATTTTATATTTTTTATAAAAACATTGCCTACCCTAATTAATAGAAAAAATTCACAATTCAAAATGTTAGAGATTTGATTGCTTGACTACCTTGGCAATTTTTCACGAAAACAAATTGCAATGGCGGAAAGAATTGCACTGGTAAAAGTTGCTATACTAATTGATCAGAACTGTGTACAAGATATCCTAGAAGAAAATACAGTTTATTGTTTAATTATTTCAAGAAACTATGAGGATGTAACTCTGAAACCACAATAGACCAGAGTCAAATTTGTTAGTATGAGGTATTACTTTTGCAGCAGGCTCAGCAAGAATTACTCAGGTGGAATTTCCTCATCACATCCAGTGATAATATATAAGGTCAGATTTTTCATATCAGAAGCCTTTAACACAAATAATAACATGGGCATCTAAGTAACCAATAACAAATACAGTGCATTCAAAGTGGCATGCAGCATGTGAAACCAATATCATATATTTGAGGTTAATATATTAGATTAGAAGGGACCTCCAATGAAGGAACACACTTTAGTTTTATTTACAGTAATTAAGGCTTTATTTACATCAAAAGAAGCACTTGCAATTTAAATACAACTCACCATCAAGATGGGGGCACTTGGGCATGCTCTTGAGGTCAGTGAGGTGCTGCTCTTCTCCGTTTACATCTATTTCATTCACGAGAAAGTCGGAGAATCTGAAAAAAAATGTAGGTAAATGAAGCTGATGATGGCCACGCAATTGTTGTACTACCGAATAGCTTAGCCATGTTCAAACATTCTCATCAATGTAAATAAAAACACTGCCATCATTTAATTGACAAACTCAATATAGCTAAAATCTTTTCAAGCACTAATAGAAAAGATTTGAGACTTGGTAAATGTAACACATAAAAGATGTGAAGCCATAGCAATATTGAAATCAAACAATATAGCATTCTTTCATTTTACACCACACATATCGTTTACACCTATCCAGGCATCTGATGTTGGAATAACATTGATTAGATGTCATTTCACCTAAATCAACTCAAAATCAAAATTGTTACAACATCATTTGTCTGGAGGGATGCACATCTACATTCTTAACTGACCTTTGCTTAATGATGCCAAAGAAACCAGGTGCATTCCCAGAAAATTCTGTAATTCCAACATCTTCCTCTGATAATGTATCATGTGAAACTGAAGCACTGTTATTCATGCTTAAAGATTAAAAATTTTTAATCAGAAAGAAATCTTCTGAAAGCATTGAAAACTTTAGTAAAAAATTAGTTTGTGTTGAATACCTTGAGCAAGATGGCAAGCTTTAGCTAGGTGGTTCTGCTGCAGCTCATATTACCAGGCTATTCTGTATGCATGCCTTATCTGGGCCAATTTATTCATTGTATTTGCCTCTGGCCTTGCCTAGTGTTTCCTTCCATTTCAGTCTCTATAACAGACACTTACAAACAAAGATGATCACTAAGTGCAAGATTTAGCTGTGCAAAAAGATATGTCTGATAGTCCAGATCACCTCTGTCTGTCCATGCTAGTTACTGTTTCACCTTGGCTACTTTTGCAACTAATCCTGCAAGTTCTGATAACCCATTAGAGGCTAGGTACTTTTGCAATTAATTCGGATCATCCAAACAGAATAAATTTGAAAAAATGCTACTTTTAATACAATCCAGTGGCTCAAAAGTCAAAGTCTTCTGATAAATTGTAACTTTTTTTGACAGAACTATTTGAGCACTGACCCTTTCTGGGCATCATGTTGCAGAGGTAGGTACTCTTTAAGGGGAGCATCTAGGCAAAAAAACTTTTTTCGGTACAGATGGATCATTTCGAAACTTGGTACACACATGTAAAATAGAAATCTAAGTCTTTTTTGTTTGTGTAAATTTTTTTTGAAAATACTAAAAATAACATGAAATTCGCAAAAAATGGTAAAAAAGAGGGTAACATCAAATGGGGTGATAAGGGACAGGCGGGGTAAATTGGGAAAGTTATCCCACATTTCGTAATAAGGGACACCCCCCCAGGGTAATAAGGGACCCTCCCCCCAGGCCCAGGGTAATAAGGGACACCTCTAAAAAAGCATTTACAGTAGAACCTCAATTAGCAAAGGCTCCAGTTAATGAAAAAAAAAAAACAATTAACAACATAGCCCCACTCCAGGGCAGAAAGTCCCACACTAGGGCAGAAAGTCCCACACTAGGGCAGAAAGTCCCACTCCGGGGCAGAAAGTCCACATTAGGGCAGAAAGTCCCACAGTAGGGCAGAAAGTCCCACAGTAGGGCAGAAAGTCCCACAGTAGGGCAGAAAGTCCCACACTAGGGCAGATTCCGGCAGAAAGTCCCACACTAGGCCAGAAAGTCCCACACTAGGGCAGAAAGTCCCACACTAGGGCAGAAAGTCCCACTGCAGGGCAGAAAGTCCCACTCCAGGGCAGAAAGTCCCACTCCAGGGCAGAAAGTCCCACTCCAGGGCAGAAAGTCCCACTCCAGGGCAGAAAGTCCCACTCCAGGGCAGAAAGTCCCACTCCAGGGCAGA
>NW_025940928.1:43212-80735 GCF_000764305.2 Hyalella azteca
GTGTAAGGGTAAGGGTTTCCTCCTATTTTACGTCTTAGTTTTGTCGCATGAATCCTTTATGCATCACCTGCTGCTTCTATGGAAGACTGTGGTTAAATTTATGTGCTACGCTCTTCCTCGGTAACTCCAACCATGTTCATATTATATTAAAGGTTTTCAATCAACACTTATACCTGTCTCTTATACACATCTAGATGTGTATAAGAGACAGCCTTAACTACGTGCATTAATGCTGTGCAATAGTAAATGGAATTGAACCTCTCTTAGAATAGTCATTTTAGTCGGAATTTATGCTTTCCCTTTACCATGTTTTACTGATTTTAAACAAAGTGATTGAATAAACTATTTTAAGTGTGCTTTGTCGTGATTATACCATAGCCACGGAACCGGCTTTAACTGACGATGACTAGGAGAGTTGAACGGCATTGTAGGTTAGATGAATGAGCACAGTTGCCTGGAAATTTATTCATATATTGTCCTGGCCTATGAGCGGTGAGCATTCGATCCTGATACTATAGTGATAGTGAATTACAGGCCTAACGTTTAGGTTGGCTTGTAGTAGCTCTGGCCGGTGACAACTGAAGCACTTTATGTGCTTCACAGTTTCTCTCAATCAATACACAAACACAACTCTGCCTAACTCTAGTCAGCTCCCTGCCTAACTCAAACCCTACTTATTAATCCTCCAAACTCCAAGATCTTTTTCCACGCAAGACTTCTTAATCATAATCCTCTCGTTGCAACCATGTCTTCTCATGCTGTAAGCTTGCTGTTCATTGTTCTGGCTGAGGTGAAGTACTTTACACTTGTCAGCATTGAAACGCAGCTGCCACGCATCAGCCCAGTCAACTAAACTATCAAGATTATTTTGCAGTTGGATTTTATTTGACGCGTCCTTCACTGTATTATAAACTTTTTCGTCATTGGCATACATGGAGCACACGCTTGACACTACTTCTGGTAGATCATTTATAAAAGCGACAAACAAAACAGGCCCAAGAACGCTTCCTTGCGGTACGCCACTGCGCACAGTTACCCAGTCTGATACGGTTCCGTTAATGTTGACACGTTGTCTTCTGCCTACTAGGAAATTCCTGATTCATTGTAGTACATTTCCTTCTATTCCCCAAGAATTCACTTTACATAACAGTCGCTCATGCGGAACACTATCAAATGCCTTGGCAAAATCGAGGTACAGTGCATTGGACTGCATCCACTGGCTCCCTTTCGTCCAGCAGGCGAGTCCAATTATTCAAGGTAGACAGGAGATTAGTGGTGCATGATCTGCCAGCAATAAAGCCATGCTGACAGTCTGATAGAAGATGGTTAAGTCAAGTGATCGATAATCCTATCCCTCATAACCAATTCCATCACCTTACACACAACACTTGTGACTTGTGAGACTTACAGGACGGTAGTTACTGGGGTTACTTCTGTCACCTTTTTTGAACAGGGGTCTCACTTGGGCTTCTTTCCAGTTGGCCAGCAAAGTCACTTCGTTTAAGGTTTTTCGAAAAAATAATGTTAAAGGGCCGGCCAGGACGGTTGCTAATTCGTTGAGTAATCTATTGTGGAAACCGTCTGGAAACCGAATTGTTGGGATTCAGGGAGACCAAGTGACAACTTTTCAGAAACCTCCGCGATAGTTGTCTCTATAGCTTAGACTCCTGTACTCCTAAGTACTTTTTCACCACTTAAACGGGGTCGCCTGCCGAAGACCGCCACTGCCCAGGATGGTGGTGGTGGTGGTGATTGGTGATTATTGGAGCTTCGAAGACTTGTCCATGTAGCTCCACAACTGTACGGGAGTATGTTGCAGACGTAGCCACAGCAACTGTGGGCACATGAAGAGGTTTGTCAGCACAGAGCGATGCAAGCATTGTAACAATAGCTAATCAACAATTTCAAAACGGGGGTGTATGTTCCAGTATCATCAATCAGGGAATATTTTGCTGATGGCATTATATGGGTCAATTATTTCAAAATCACATAATAATGATTATAAAACAGGTGCTACTCTATTATACTGAAAGTGGTACAGAAAACATTCAAATGTAGATGCTAGTGTAACCCAGTTAGTATCTAGGGGATGCCCTACCTTGTGCCACATATGAGAACCAGTCAGCTAGATAAGGGTCCAGCCTGGGCAGCTCAACCTGGAGCCTCTTGAGGCTAATAGGCCTTGTACAAGTAATATTTAATTTAAGTATGCAAACAAGATGGATCTCTTATGGGCAGGGTTTGAAGAGGCAAAGGATGATGAGGATACATGACAGACAAATAAAGGCACCCTTCACAAATGCAGTCATTACATTAGTCAATTGATCTGCGCAGAGCGCCCCTACTTGAGCTGCTGGATGCACCAGTGGGTGCGTTTATTGAAGATTTGAGATAAGGTTAGTGCCACAGATTGTTATTCACATTTAGTCTACAAGGAGATGCTTTTTAGGTTTTATCTAGTTATCAAAATTCTATTTACTATTGGCAACAATTGAGAATATCTTACACTAGAAGTTACTAAACTAGAATTACATTTGCTTCAGAGCATTAATTGCTGTCAGGTAATCAGAAGTGGCTTTGATTATTTTAGTCTGCACATCCATTGGGAACGGTCCTCCTCCAAGCAAGTTTTTTATTGTTAAATTCACATTCAGTATGGTTAGTGTGTTAGTTAGATTAGTTCTTGGCAGGGAATGCAGNGAGGTAGTTGCTGAAGGGCTGAGTGGTGAACTCAGGGATGTGCTTCTAGCTGTGTTGCTGGTTGTGGTGATAGTTGTAGTCTCTTTTATGTGTTTAAGGGCATCTCTATATGACATCTTTTTTGTAGAACGAGTCTTCTCAACTAACACTTCGAATTTCATTCGAGGGCAACCCCCATAGTTAGCAGTATGTGTGCCACCACAGTTGCAGCATTTTGGGGTCTGACTCCTGGAAGTAGGGCAGTCTTTTACATTATGAGGTCCCCCACAACCTACACATCGGGAGGGGCCTCTGCAGTTGCTGGCATTATGATTGAATCCCTGACATTTATAACACTGCCACGGCTTACTCACAAATGCTTCCACCTTGAAGCATTGGTAACCAAGATAGAGGTAGGAGGGTAGATGATCCGTTGCAAAAAGTACCTTGAACATAGCTGTCTTTATTTTATCCTTGCCTTTGTAAATTCTAATTGCTGAGGCATCATTGTATCCAGCCAGGTGTAACTCCTGGGTGAGCTCTTCCTCTGAGGTCTCATCGCCGAAAGGTCCTATTACTCCAGCTGACACAGTGTGATTAAGTGGGAGTCGGCATTTGACTTTCCAAGATCCAATTTGATTAGTAGAGAGGAGTTTAGTGAGACATTCAGAATCTTGGTTGTCCATTGTTACTATCAAACCATGGTCAGGAAGATGTGCCAGGTGCGCGGGAATTTATTTTGTCATTTTAACGACCTGCGTGGTGTGCCGTACTATGCTGGTAAAAAAATGCGCCGTGTGCCATACTTTAGAAAGCTAAAATAGTTCTACTATTATAGTCGACAATATACGCAAGTATATTGACTACGCGAGTCGAACTGACAATAATAAAATGTAAGACATGTCCGGGTTACTTCTGACTCTTCTGCTTGTCCGCCTTGTCGGATACGGAACGTCCGGTAATCGTAAACTGCGAATATTATACATACGAAAGGTAAACAGCTGGTGTTCAGTGTTGCCATATGACTTTGGAAAAAATTTCTTCTAAAATAAAGTTCTAGATTTCTCATTCACCAAATTTCCGATCAAGAAAAATCATATATTATTGAAAGATAATTAAACTTATTAAAGCATACTGTACTGAGTAATGTGAGTATTACGTCTGTTCCTCCACAAACTGCTCGTACGCGGCAGTGCGACGTAGAATTGATGGCCGGGATTGCGCGAAGCGAATCAATTTTCATTACATTGCGCCAACTGTGCACAGCAATAGCTTAAAAAAAGTGAAAATGCGCGGGAAAATTCACCGAAAACATACATCATGATCATCCTGAGTGTGGCTATCAAAAGATTTTTTCCAACATTTTTCTGAACTCCCTTGACCCCTATGGTTCCAAAATATGATGTGGCTAGGGCTTTGCTAAGAGCTAAATCGTTTGCTAGAAATTTGGTGATACCGTGATAGGACGTTCATCAGGTATAGGTTCAATAATCACAACTAAGGGGTTGCCTGGGTTGGCAGGTGTGATTTGCTCAGGTACTTCAGCAGAGAGAGCAGAAGTTTGCTTCTGTCCACAGGTAAGGCTAAGAACAGTATCAGAGTCAGATACTTCACCAGAGACAGAGAGAGCATGAGAGGTTGGCTTCTGCCCACAGGTAAGAACTGCATCAGAATCAGACAGGTCTCCCAGTCCCAGTGAATCAGAATAAGACAAAAACCCTTCAAAGTTTGCCCCAATTCCATCATGTTGCATTTCCAGCCTTTCTTTGTAGTTTAACTGTTCCTTATTTGCCAATTTGTCTACAGCAATCTGTCTACTTGTCTAGAAGCTTGCTTCTCACATCTTACTAGGCTAGGAAAGTCATCAGGTTTGTTGATGTTTTGATTTTGAGAGTCCCCAAGTTTATTTGCACTACCTTCAACTTTTCAAGCAGCCCTGTCACCGGTACCGACTCCGAAAAGGGAGATTCAATCTCCGCCTCTGGGTCAGACGTACCAGATGAAAGGCTGGTTGTTCTCGTTTTTTTCCTACGTTTACTCCCACCCCGTCCCATATTCGAAAAAAAGAATGAAATAACCACCTTAAGCTTAAGCAACAAGGTTCGAGATCGTTACTTACGAATTTGATGACCTCTTCTTACCGATCACGTAACCAGCAGACATACTTTCAAAACTCGCTAAGTGAACATAAGTACTTACGCTCTATTTTCTTGTCTATGATTGGTGAATTTTGCATGAAAGGCCGTCAGTGATCTTTGCTTACAATCGACACCCGAGATGTTTACGCGATGAACGCCGGCCATGGAATCCACTGCCCGTGCCCAGGATGTAATGAACCATCATGATTCCTGCCTTCCGGAACGTAGCCTTCAACACTTCAAGCCGTCCGAATCTAGGCCGTGGGTCGAACCAGCCCTCGGTCGAACGGCCACTTGTCGAAGGACGATAAATTTTGGAACAGAACTATGCTATCTGAAACCTAACCTCAGAATGCAGTGAACGTAAAATTACGTAATTTAACGATGCCTGGAAGTCAGATTCGATCCGAGGCCTGGTGGTGCACGGCAGGTGGTGGTGAAGGCCAGAAGAGGACAAAGCCGAGTGGTGCACGGCTGATTGGTGGATGTCCGGAGAGATCCAAGGCGTTCGATTCAGGGCTTATTGGTGTACAAAATTGTTGGTACACGGCTGCGCTCCCCTTAAACGTTAACACTTTGCAGTTCCGTCACTTGACGCGCGTTCAGTTTCGATAAGCTTCCTCCAGTATCTATCTTCACACGCAGTTATAAATGGTATATTCCAGTTCTGTTTTTTTATACTGTTTATTTCAAACCTTAACACGTTGACTACGATTGCTTCATCTTGTACAATTATTTAATTTTCGTACTTTTTTTAAGCAGGGTTGCCAGACGGTCATTTTTTCCGGTCAAATTCCGTGATTTAGTTTTTCTCAATAGCGTTGGCCGGCTAAAATTTATGATAGGGGTACTTCCTAATTAAATTTTAAATACTGCTAAAAGAAAATAAATGGAATTTTTATAGCGGAACCTACAAATAAAGTAGTATACATTTAATTATCGACCTTTTTTGGCCTTTTTTGTTCTCGGATTTGGCCGATTTTAGGCAACCTGAATTATGTACCACTACCTCCTGAAGAAATACGTCTCGGACAAAAACGCGGCCTCTCTCACGGCCGGTCTCGCGGCCGTGATTCCAAATTCAGTGAGCGTGGAATATCTCGCAAAATACTGAACGTAGCTCGATGAAACTTGGTACACATAATCACTAGAGCCTAACGGTGATGTTTAGCTCGTGACAATTTTTCGAATTTCGCCTTCATTCCTGAGTTATATGAATATACTTATGTGTACCAAGTTTCATCGAGCTACGTTCAGTATTTTGCGAGATATTCCACGCTCACTGAATTTGGAATCACGGCCGCGAGACCGGCCGTGAGAGAGGCCGCGTTTTTGTCCGAGACGTTGAAGAAATACATTTTGTGGTACGCATATGTACCAATACGTAGTCAACGTGTTAACCTCATAGGCTTTCGTTATGACGTCAGCACGTCGACCAGACGGTGAGACGAACTCTTCACTGTTGGCCAGCTTAGCGGCCGCAGCGTCGGCCGGCCGAGACCGACAGCCGAGGAAGATATCGATTTGTGAACTTCATTATTTTACCATTTATTAGTGAAATGGTAACATAATGAAGCATAATTCCCAGCACATGCCAGAGACGAAAAATTTAATAAAAACATGAAAAAACTCTAAATACTGAATGTGCACACTTTATAAATACAAAATTCAATATGAACATGATAGAAATACACAATTCAATATGAACATGATAGAAATGCACAATTTAGTAAGAACACATTGTAAACATAGAACAAATGATGGGCGTTCAGCCGCACGTCAATGAACGTGCGTTACCAGAGCGCGGGACGTGGACCCAGCTCATCTTTGCACTCCGTCCATCATCCCCCACAACGTATACGTCGTATACGCTGCAGGAGGATGATAAACCCCAGTTGAACACTGAATACGTGTTCAACTGGGCCCACCCTACTCCCCCTAGCACCCCATATTATATAATATTATATCGAAAAACAGGACTCGATTAGAACTTGGTCCTTTGGGTATATAATATTATATAGTAGTATTGGCACTTAATTATATAAGAAAACCTAATAAAACATAAAGTAGGAAATTTCAAATCAACTCTACCATCCTAGAATTCCACCAGTCAGGAAGTTGGCACTTCATTATATAAGAAAACCTTAAATAATAAAGTAGGAAATTTCCAATCAACTCTACCATCCTAGGATTCCACCAATGCCCATACCTGGAATGGCGACGAAGGGAAGAAGAGGATGCCCGAAACGAAGCGAACGAATGCAAGGCCTCATTCCCCCCACGAATGCCATTACCAGATAACACACTAATTTAATATAAATTACATTTAAATACATATAAACATAAAATTAAATATTACATAGAAATTTTCCATTCCACTCTTAAACTCTACCATCCTAGAATTCCACCAGTCAGGAAGTTGGCACAAATAACATTAAGCAGGAAATTTACAATCCTAAACTCCACCATCCTAAACTCCGCCTCCCCTCACAACGGACTGCACCGGTCAGGAAATTGGCACTTCGTTAAATAATATAACCGAAAAATTACACTCAATACAAGTTACTTACTAAAGGAAGACGAACAGTACTTGCGTGGATCCACAGCGAAGACGCCCTAGGCCGACGAAGACCGGCACCATCGTGGTTTGGGACTTCCTGGCCCCAGAGTTCATTTTTATTCTGCGGCCCTGTAAATTAAAATTAATGTCTCCTGCAAGAGAAAGATTAGTTCACGGTTAGCAATATTTCAGTATTTCAAATATTTCAGATATTTTTCAATATTTCATTTAAATCTAGGAAGGGTGCGCCAATCCCATGCTCAACGGCGGCGTGCTACCCGGACTGCATTCGGGGCAAGAAAGATGATGCGAACGACGCCTCCCCGTACGTACAACGGACTGCAAAGCACAAATGCAGCCACTGGGAGTGAGCGAGGGCTTCCTCACCGCTGCAGTTCCCGAATAGCTCTTTGGCACGGAGAACTGGCAGGCGGCTAGCTACCTTTTTCGTAGCGAAGCAAGTCGTCCGATCATCACTTCCAAGCCCTCGCGAGTAGCAGCCACACCGAAGAGCACAGAAATTGAGGAAAGACGGATTCGCGACGTCGCTTTATATGAGGTAGCGAAGTATCGTGGATACGCCCACATTGAAAAGTTATTACAGCGGGAAACATTTTATGTACGATTCAATGCAACAAAATAAATTAAAAGCCATTACTATAGCCTATCGATTGGAATAATCCAGTCAGTCTTGCTTTGTAATAATGATTCATAAATAAAATGCATTAAGGAACATTTTGCAAGTTAAGGAAACAGCGCAAAAACTAAAATTAGTTTTGCCTCTGGCTTACAAAATTCCCGTGAAAACCTATGTTGAAAATTTGATATTTTAATCGCTTCCATAACTTGAATCTTTAAAACAACTTTTCACAACCTAGTGGAATTATAATTGAGCTATTTTAAATTCCTCGAAACTATATGTATACATTTTCTAGTATCACTCTCTCATCAAAATTTGTTTTAGTGAATTTAATTTAAGCAAAGATATCTTGGAATAGTTTTGAAATGAGCTTAATGACGTAAGCTTTTGAAAAGTTGGTGATATTTATATACTGCATCTGGCCGGAAGGTAACGTAGTTATGGAGATCGGGTATGTACGTAAGTATAGCCTTCATGTTCCTGATTTTGTTAGCTTGTTCGTGTAAAACGAACAAGCTAAGTGAAGGGATGTGGAGTGAAGTGAAGGGATGGAATGAAGGGATGTTGCATTGCTCGAGAAGTGTTTATGAGGTGATGAAGTTAAACCAGTGGGTAATGGTAATGAATCTGAATGTTTTTTCTGTATTCTTTGTTGTTGGGAAAATGTTCTAGGGGACACAGAATGTTCCCGAATAATATGAGGGTAGATCAATGAAGATTATGCAATTATCATATATTTCAGGTATTGAATGGCTAGCGAATCGGTAAATATTTCTTCAGGGTACCTGCTGTCTAGATGTGGCTTAATATTAATAATAATATGTGTTAATAATAATAATTTTTTAAAAAGTATTTTTAAGTATTTTATTTTCTCCTTTTTAGTCCGTTGCTGCACGGACTAAAAAGAATGACTTGACGTACGTATCGATGATACGCAGCGTCAGCGCCTGCTCGTCTATAACGTCAGCGCCCGCACGTCATACTATATATATACTATATATATATATATACTTTACTCGATTAAGCTAATTTAGTTCTCTAATTGCAAGTTTTTATGATTGTATCTGAAATTGTTAGGCGAAAATAGCCTGCATGCCGAATTTCAGATCTCTAGAGCAATCAGAAGTGGGCTAATTTTCGTTGTCAATTTTAACAACAAACAAACAAACGCGAAGCTAAGCTAAGAAAAACGTTTTAATAATAAGCCTGTTGCTGATTCTGAACGTCTCAAAAATTTTCATATCATGTTGAGTGTCGCGAACACTCAACTTATTACTTACTGCTCCAACATACACTGTGCTTATCCTCGAGGCCACCTTGCCAATTTTTGTCAGAACAGTCACAGGAAGCTGTGATCGAACCCACAGCTCACTGCTCTACTTTTGGTACTCTATTAAGTAAAATTAACTAATCTAGTCCGATGTTGAACCCCAGTAATTAGGTTTTAGACAACAAATAACGGAAAAATTAGCATAACTAAAAAATGTTTGTAGGCTATGAGGCGAAAATGCAGCGAGATCGAAATAAAAAAATTACAGACGGCCTACTCGTGACCGGAAGGTTATAATGAAGTGCGAATTTGCAAGATCGTTTGAAAGATAATTTAGTCTTACTGCAAATTGGAGCGTTGCATTATTGTCTTAACGTTGAGAAATATGAGCACGCAAAATTGGTGGATAAACAAAACAAATTCAAAGATGCAGATTTCTGTTCATTCAGTTCATGACAGAACTGTTTATTTCACAATCAAAAGAGGTATTGCCTAACACGAAAAAATAATTTAGCAATATTTGGGCCATTTTAAAGCTTAGATATCAGGAAAAAATTGTAGGCGGTGTCCCTATCAGAGAGATAAGGTCTTGAATAGTTGGCCGAATATAGCTAACCCAATCCCCTAAAAGTTAGCAATACCATCGGCTCTTCGTGGCATCTGTAGCATTGTGTTATTGCGTCTATGTATGTGTTTCGGGGTGCCGTTCGTTGGAAACTCAAGAAAATAAATAATTATGGTGAGACAAAACAGAATTAGTTTTTTTAGAAATAATATACAATTTATTAAGGCTTGTCGTATCTTTTTTTGGTGTGCGATTTCAGTGTTGTCGACTTCGCGTCTAAAGAATTATTGTCAGCACATCAGACATACGTATCTCTTTTGAAATTAGCTAGGTAGCTAGGCCTATATCATAATCATATAGGTATGTTCAGTCAGACTGTCAGTAACTTACAAAAAAGATGCTCTGAAGTTGAAAAAACACTAAGGTTGTGAGTAAAGTGACTGTCCTAAATCTTTATGAGTCATGACTCCTAATTCCGGAAATTTGATAGCTAAAAAAAATATATACTGTAAATTGTAAAATGGGGTAACTTTGACCACTTTTTTTCAAAACAATGGCATTTTTTTACGGACATTTTTTTTTAAATTTAAATTGAAATGTGCAAAACCTTCAGGTCTATACTCTAGCTTTACTCACCATAAATTGCTGGCTCCTGCCTCTAATAGTTTTGATGTAATTTCAAAAAAAGTGATGGTCTTTTTTCCCCAGCTCTTGGGGTTTCTTTGACCAGGTGGTAAAATCAATTTTATTTTTTGGTAAAATAACTCCAAATAACTCCAGGTTGTGGTGCCTTGTAGTAAAACTCTTCTAGTTACATAGTCAAAAGACAGATTTTAGGAAAGTGTCATAGTTTGCAAATGGGGGGTGCTGCCCCCCAATGAGCAAAATGTGACCATCTAATGGCAGCCGTGATGGGTAACATTGACCGGTTTGGAAATTATGTTAAAATTACCATATATAAGACTCTGTAGAGTCTGAAACACAAAGAAAAAAACACATTAATAGGTGTATCAAACATAAAATATGTTATAGTATTGGAAGTTGGAACCTATGGTAATTTTAACTTAATTTCCAAGCCGGTCAATGTTACCCCGTCACGGCTGCCATCAGGTGGTCAAAGTTCCCCCATTGGAGGGGCCATTTTTGCAAACTATGACACTTTCCTAAAATTTGTCTTTTGCATATGTAACTAGAAGAGTTCTGCTACAACGCATCAAAACCTGGAGTTATTTTACCAAAAAATGAAAAAAATTGGAGGGGGTACTCCGACAGGCTTTAAATAATAGCTCTTTTTTGTGGGTCACATTATTAATTTTTTAACCTATTAGATATGCAAACTTTTTAATTCTTTCTATTGTGTTACATAGCCTCAGTATTAGGCCTTTGATGGCCATTGACAAAAATTTTCTATGTCAAATTGTATTTGAGTTTTGGGGGTTTTTGTTAAAAAAAAACAAAAAGTGGTCAAAGTTACCCCACCGGTCAAAGTAACCCCATTTTGTGGTACATCATTTCTGCAATAGGTAGTAGGTATTCAATCTCATTGCACATAAATTGTATGTGTATTTGATTGAATTTAATATGATGAGGTTTGCAGTCTTGCAGATGTGCTGCTATAAGAAGTTTTCAACTTCAGTAGGCCTATCACAGTATGGTGTGGTGACTACAACCTAAAAATTTCTAATGTTGACCTTATTGTTGCTGTTGCAGTCTTTCACTCACTGACACTCGTCACACTTAGGAGGTGTTATGATTTATGACTGTTAGGCTATCCATCTAAATTCTAAAGTAATGATGGTTGGATTTGATGTTTGTTTGATTGTTTATCCAATGATGGTCTGATGGATGGATAACACTGAAGTCACTGAATAATTTAATGAAGAATATTGAAATTGACGGGGCAAAGAATATTGATGTGTGTGTGAGCAGTCTGACCAGCAATACAATGTCAGAATTTCTTAACTTGTTCCCTGTAAAAATTAAATTTCTCTTATCTGCTGAAGGAGAGCCTGGAGAGGAACAGATAATGTAATGTTTACTCAAAAATCAAAATGGTACAGACAACAGATAGGCAAGACAGAATGCTGATAAATGAGATGTTGATGGCTGAAGAGTGAAACATGAATAGCTGATGATAATCATGCATGGAATATTTTTACTTGGTGAGCCTGGCTGAGCCACAACTGAATTTTTTCAATCCGTGGTTTTATGGAGTTGCCAGCCATGATTCCATTTCTTTGAGCCGTAAATTCCATATCTTGGCCATAATAAATTCCATATTACTTAGTTACTGTCCTGTGCATGTGTTATCCCAAATCTCTAATTTTACCCTAAAAACTGTCCAACTGCAACAATAAAATTTGTCTTCACTTCAGTGGCAAGTGGTAACTAAAAACATGATAATGCAGTCTGACCACTCTGCTACTATGCGATCTTCAAATAAATCTTTTGGGTTCGCTCGTTGTCATTACATTCTGCAGGATATTTTGACAGATCTTTAAAGTCCTGCAGATTAATTTTTGTTAGCTTTTTTGTCTCTCTGAAATGTTATTTTTTATGTTGCAATTAGCCTATCAACAATAACAGTATATGGATGGCTAAAAAGGGCAGCTATTGCCTTCAAGAATGGCCAAGGTGTAGCTTCCAATAACGGTGTAGCTATATATCTTTTTGCAAATCCATAAAAACATGGCTCAAAAAATCCAGTCGTGTCTCACCAAGTAGATATATTCCATGCCTGATGAGTGATGAGTGAAGCACAGATCACTGATGAGTGAAGCACAGGCAGCTGCTGAGTGAAGCAAAGATGGCTGCTGAGTGAAGCAAAGATGGCTGCTGAGTGAAGCAAAGATGGCTGCTGAGTGAAGTACAGATGACTGATGAGTGAAGCACAGACAGCTGATGAGTAAAGCACAGGCAGCTGATGAGTAAAGCACAGACAGCTGATGAGTAAAGCACAGACAGCTGATGAATTAAGCACAGACAGCTGGTGAGTGAAGTACAGATGGCTGATGAGTGAAGCACAGACAAATGATTAGTGAAGCACAGGCAGCTAATTAGTGAAGCAAAAATGGCTGCTGAGTGAAGCAGACAGCTAATGAGTGAAGCCCAGTTGGCTGACAAGTGAAGCACAGATGGCCGACAAGTGAAGCACAGATAAATGACGTGTGAAGCACAGGCAGCTGCTGAGTGAAGCAAAAACGGCTGCTGAGTAAAACACAGATGGCTGATGAGTGAAGCACACACAGCTGATGAGTGAAGCACAGACAACCAATGAGTGGCTCATGAGTGAAGCACCAATAGCTGATGAGTTGAGCACAGACAGTTGATTTGTGTAGCGCACATGGCTGACGTATGTAGCACAGATGGCTGATGTGTGTAGCGCACATAACTGCTGTGTGTAGCGCACACGACTGATGTGTGTAGTGCAGATAGCAGACGTGTGTAGCACAGACGGCTGACGTGTGTAGCGCAGACAGCTGACAAAGTGAAGTAGTCTTTTACTACTCTTCATTCAAAGCTTTACAAGTGCTGCCAGCTAGACAGAAAAAGTCGATAATAGATTTGGCTCACCTGAGGCAGGATGCATTAGACCTGACAATAGCATTTTAACATGGAAGTGCCCTTGAATTACACACTGATTGGGAGTTGTATTGGGCAAGCTCTGGTGCACATATCACTAGGCTAGGATAGTGAAGCTAGGTTTCCCATTATACAAGATATAACATTGGGATACAAGTCAATTTTCAGAAGTAAATAATGAAATAGCATCATACTCTTGATGACATGTAAATTTTAATTGGGACTTATCAGTGGAGATAATACAATGCGATTCATGCTGAAATGATGACCAATAACCTGTTTAGTCTAATGACAATTAGATTAATAAGAAGTTTTACTTTCTTGTGATATACTTTTTTTTACTTTTGTGCATTTTACTCTGATGGTTAAAACTTTAAATGATTGAAACTTTTAATTCACTAGATATGGCCAATAATCATCAATAATTTCTTAAATAATCCTAACATGACTCCATGAGATATACTCTTGGATTATTTTGTTTGAGGCATATCAATATGCAGATAGTAATAAATCTGTCAATGCTCATCTAATTTGACTGACAAATTTCCAAGCATGGAAATTCATGGGATTTCTGCCAGAGTTGATTTGAACAATAGTTTAAACTCTTTCCTGGTTTGCAGAGTTTCTTTGGATTTGGCCAATCAGCTGAAATTGAGATTGAGCTTGATGGGGCTGAGTCTCGCAAACTGGTGGAGATAAAACAAGAAGATGGGAGAAAAGACCGATACTATCTATACTATGATGGTGAAACAGTGTCAGGCAAGGTAAGAAAATATATACTATTTCGTAGTTGGTTAGTGTTTTTCATTAAACTGCTATATCAAACATTTGGAAAGATGCTTAAAATTTCAGAGTTTGTTTTGTTATTTATGCATTTGAGGCTCCAACCTTTTGAATGACCAAGACTCTTTCAATCACATGAATGAAGAAAAAGGCATAAATCTTTCCTCGCTTTTAAAATTTCTGTCTCTAACACCCTACCTTTCAATCAGAATTTGCCAATATATATTCATTTACAGACGGACTGTTTTGAAACTTTGTACACGTATGTTAAACAAAAATCTTAGACCTTTTTGTTCATGCAAATTTTTCAAAAAAAGGAAAGAAAACATGAAATTAATAGAAAATGGCAAAAAGTGGGTACTGTAAAAATTCCTCATTCAATAAATGTCTTCAAGATCAAGAGACATATCATTCAATTCGTAAAGATGTCTAGAAACCCTCTGATCATTTTTTCCAACTTCTAATCTGTTTGGGTGGGAGGGGGCATTTTCGAAAATTTCAATTTTCACCCCCCCCCTCTTTCCACAATATAATCCAAACTAAAACAAAATAAGAAAAAAATTATTGGATGGATTGTAGAGATTTTTTTCTGAATCAAATGGTATAGGTATCTCTCTTTGCTGTAGCTTAAAAATAATAGGAGGAGACAGATTTTTAATATGAAAATTTAAACTTTTCAGGAGAGCCAAAAAACTCAAATTTGTGATCATTGAAGGTATAGGTTTTATTTTCGTTTCAACGGCTGTCGTGAACATACAAACAAACACATAAACATGGCTTCAGGCATTTTAAATGCTTGATTCTTGGAACTTCAAAATAAGACTAAAAACCTGGAATGCCAAAAATTTTTATTTTTGGCCAAAATGGTCCCCTTAATGATTGAAGTATTGTTAAAAAAAATTTGCCAACAGGTTAACCTCAGCCTGAAGAAGCAAGGCAGCCGGTTGGAACACCAAGGTGTGAAGATTGAGTTTGTTGGACAGATTGAGCTCTATTATGATCGCGGTACACAGCATGAGTTTACCTCCCTTGTAAAGGAGCTTGCTAGGCCTGGTGAACTCATCCACAATACTTCTTATGACTTTGAGTTCAACCAGGTGGAGAAACCTTATGAGTCCTACACCGGCACAAATGTTCGACTCAGGTTAGTAAAGGTTTTTCTGCCTTCTCAGGTGCATTTAATTCATATTCATTTGAGTTAATCATTTATTATCTTCTTTTGTTGGAATGTTTTTCCCAAGTATTTTTCAAAAAATTTCAATTTCTGCTATTTGCAGGTTGGAAATTAGTTGTGATTTGCAACAAGAAATGGTATTTGATTCAGAGAATCTTGGGGTATCTTTTGGGTCTTAGAGATAATTGAAATATTTGGTGAACTTATTGCTCAAGGATATTATGGACTTGTATCATTACTTACACCCTAACACTCACCATGTGACTTCAAATTGGGAAATTCAGAGGTTTTTTCACCAATTCACAACATCAGACCCAAAGTTATGATATTAATGACACAGCTCTACACATTTATCTATCTTCTTGCACAATAGCATGAGAAAAATTACACATCAGGTATATTGTATTTATTTAATTTTTCTCGTGTTCAGGTATTTCCTGAGAGTGACGATTGTGCGCCGTATCTCGGACATAGTTCGCGACATGGACCTCATTGTGCACACGCTGTCATCCTACCCTGACAGCAACAACTCCATCAAGATGGAAGTTGGCATTGAAGATTGTCTTCATATTGAGTTTGAGTACAACAAATCAAAGTCAGTGATGGGATAAATCCCCGGTCTTATTTCTCATGTAAAAGTTGATCATTCAAGAACAATCAAATAACATTTGCATACAAAATATTGTCTAAGACTAAGTAATCAGCCGTTATAGTGTGTAGTTTACCACTGATTTTGGATAAACCTCATCTTATATTATTGATCAATTGCATCTAATGCATTAAAATTCAATCGTTCAGTCATTTTGTTGCCCTTTTAGCGTACTATGTATTTTACAAAGTTAAATATTCATAATAAGCACTTAAAGATCTCATGGCGTTGTCAACAGTTTCAGCTGAAAATTGATTAATATCAATAAGAAATAAAATTTTATTTGGTTACATTTATTGTGCATTGAATTTATTGAGAAAAAGTTGGCTTCGTTTTATATTTTTCTATTAATTTTTTATTTATTTCATGCATTAAAATCGTCAATATGTTTGTGTAACTATCTCTACATATCGGCTAATAGGATTTAAATGATTCTAGGATATTTATTGTAATAGTTGTGTATTTTACCTGAATCATGAACCTGCAGGTATCATCTGAAAGACGTGATTGTAGGCAAGATTTACTTCCTGCTTGTCCGGATAAAAATCAAGCACATGGAGATAGCCATAATGAAGAGAGAAACTACGGGGTCTGGTGGGTGACATCGCAATCTGGTTTTAGTGAAAACAAATTAAATTGTGTATCTAGATCGTGCAACTAATTAATTGCACGATGATCTTCTGAAAATATGAATTTATTTCCCTGTACTCTGAACTATTCTGCTTAGATATGATAAAGAACAGGCTACTCTTTGTGGATTATATTCACTAACTTGTTAGGCATCAGAGTGAGCCAGGTGCATCAGGCATTTCTAAGGGGAATGAAAATCTATTTAATGCCTTTTCTTTGAGTGCCTCACATCTCATATCAAAGACATATATCTCAGTGAGGGGAGCAGTAGACTTATTAACAGACATAAAAACAGACATATATCTCATATATGTCTCATATCAAAGCATAATCTTATTTTTAGTGACCAGACTGTGCTTGTAAAGTTTGATGAGATTTTAATTTATTTATATATGAGATATATAGGGTATTCACTAAATTACCAAATAGCACCAACTTAATGAGTCGATCTTACTAGAAAATCACCTTAGGAAATACCTATATGATGCGTTGTGAACTATCTATTCTAGTTATTTTTGTTCAATTTTGCTTTCAGATAATTCTTTCCGACCTATTATGAAATATTTTGACTTCATTTTGCAGCTTCCTAACATTGGATTACGTAATTTATGCCTCAAATGTCCTTTATGTCCTTTAAGGGGAGCGTCTACCCTAAAATTGAAAATTTTTACTTTTTCGGTTTTCATACTAATTTTAATGCTGATATTCTGCCCTATCCAACGGTACCACTGCCATCTCTCTACGTTGATTTATGATTTCACGACATTTCATGAAAGGGGGGCGGGTGGGGGAGTTCTTTAAGTAATTAGATAGGAACTAATTAGCTGGTGAGCTCTTTATATATAGTGTCTACTTGAGTTGTGCTGCAGTTACGTGTTTAGTCTCATCTTGAAGCTGACATTCTGGCCTATCCAATGGTACATAGCCGTTTTTTCAATTTCGTCATAGTTTGGATTTTATTCCTGAAAAAGGGGGGGTGGAAAGGGGTAAAATCGAAAAATTTCCGAAAACTTTACGAAAGATGCTCCCACACCCGCAAAAATTAGACATCCAAAAAACGGCTAGGTCGTTTTATAGATAAAGATTTTACGCATCGAATGATATGTGTCTCGATGTCGTAGCTTGAAAATCCTAGGAGGAGATAGATTTCAAAAGTACCCCCTTTTTTGACCGTTTTCTATGAATTTCACGTTTTCTTTCATTTTTTTCGAAAAAATTCACACGAACAAAATGTTAGTTTTTTTCCATTTTACATATGTGTACCAAGTTTCAGAGTGATCCGTTTGTAAATAGCCGAGATAATTTTTGGGGTAGACGCTCCCCTTAAGTTCTTTAATTTAAGCAATCAATCGTAAGAAAACAATTTCATGAAAATTTTTATTATTTATAAAAAATCTACGTTTTTGATATGGGAGGAAAGTAAACAGAGTGACTAGAATATCTTGCCCTCTGCTTGTTTGTTACCACTGATTGCTCACGTCAATCGCATAGTGGCAAAGCAGAGACTTCTTTAGACTTCCTTTCCAGTCCTCTGAGTGATCAGTCAAGTATAATACCACTTACATTATCATATTGATATTGAATAAAATTCTGAATTAGATCATAGAATTAAAAGCGAACTGTGTGGTCAGGTACATAATCTGAGGTTTACCAAAATTTTTGGATTATGTTTAGAAAATTGTTTTTAATCTTAATTTGTGCTGAATTACTCAGGCCCCAACACATTCAACGAGAACGAGACGATAGCCAAGTACGAGATCATGGACGGCGCTCCTGTCCGAGGGGAGAGCATTCCAATCCGGGTCTTCTTGGCGGGGTGAGCTTTTAGTTTCTTTATTTATTTTTGTTTTGTTCAACTTCTTATTTTTAGTGCTGAACACACAGTTTATGTAGGTCTAACATGAAATAGTTAGTTCAGCGAATCATAAATTTCTTAGACAATAATGTGATAAAAAGAACAGAAAATGTGCACCAAAATTTAGAGTAAATCTTGTAAAATCATAATTTGGTGTTTGATATGGAGGAGATATCTGGGGGTCACTTCTTTGATTTTATATCATAGTGATGCGTCTTAAATGACTATAGTGCAGGTTGGAGGACCTAATCATAAATATGGGTATTACGTATATAATGCGTTTATTTAGTCCAAGTTGAAGTGGGGAGGATACAGCACTATGTATATTAGGCTATGTTTGTGATTGTTTTGGTGATGCACATACATGCGTCCATAGTTTAATTTCATCATTTTTGAACAAGTTTCGCATTTGTTTTCTGTTATTGCCTATAATATAGTACTCACAAAAGCCCACTACCAATTGCATTTCACTCAAGACATCAGCCAAGTGCAATGGATTTCAAATGCTTCAGTTGAGTCATGACCCTGTGTTGCACTGCTGCCATCTTGCCCTCTACGCTTATTGTTGAAAAGAGACGTAGCCGCAATTGTTCACGCATGTCGCCATGTCACCATTACTCACGTGGCTTATCGAGCAGGTACGACCTCACGCCGTCCATGCGCGACATCAACAAGAAGTTCTCTGTACGATACTACCTCAACCTGGTGCTCGTGGATGAGGAGGAACGTCGGTACTTCAAACAACAGGTATTTCTCTTCCTAATAGTTCATCTCAAGTGGGAACCATTCAAATGGAAATAATTTGTCAGCGTGGACATCAACGCCTCTCATACCTCCAATTATAGTGATTTTCTGCTGTAATACCTGATGGTGGATCTTTTTACTATGGCATTAGTTTTATTGTTGAGCATGCAGGTTCTCTTTTTACAACACTTCTCTTTAACTTCACTTTTTGTATGTTTGTTTGTCTGCTAAAAATGGTATAATCAATATTTAACACACTTCTACCTGTCCAATTGATCGAAAATTTTGCACACTTGTGTAAAGTTGGAGACAATGCATGAATCAATTGTCAGAATATATAATTTTGAAAATTAAAAAAATTGTAATTACAAAAATGTTAAAATAATTTTGTCTTCTACGAATCTTATAATTGATATTCAACACACTTCTACCTGTCCAATCGATCTGAAATTTTGCACACTTGCGCAAAGTCGGAGACAATGCATGAATCAATTGACAGTAAATAATTTTGAAAATTTAAGTTTTTCATATATATTAAAAAAAATTAAAATTTACTTTTTCTAATATATGGAAATAAAAGTAGAAATTCATTGTAGATGTGTACAACATCGCAGCCACTGTATTCCTTAGAAGTGTTGTCTTTAAGAAATAATTTTTAAACGCATTTTATTGTCATACGTTAGGTAATTTGCACATGAAGCTGAAACTTGAAAAAATGGAGGAATGGATGCGTTTTCCTGTTGCTCGTTCTATTAGTATTGAAAATTACCTGTAATTTAGTAAGTTGTTTGTAAGTATTCTTTCTTAGTATCAGATGAATACCAAATAATATACGTTTAATAATTACTTTTTAAAGACAACACTTCCAAAGAATCCAGTACCTCCAATCTTACAGATGTTCAATGAATTTCTCATCTCATCTAATTTTCAAAAATTAAAAAAGTAAACTTTTCAATTTTTTTAATATTTATAAATTTTTTTAATATATAATTTTTTCAAAATTATTTATTCTGTTAATTGATTCATGCATAACCTCTGACTTCACACAAGTGTGCAAAATTTCAGATCAATTAGACAGGTAAAACTGTGTCAAATATCAGTTATAAGATTTGTAGCTGACAAAATGATTTTTTCAATTTTTTTAATATTGAAAAAAATTTTTTTTTAATTTTTAAAATACATTATTTTGACATTTGATTCATGCATTGTCTCCAACTTCACGCAAGTGTGCAAAATTCCAGATCGATAGGATAAGTAGAAGTGTATTAAATTTTGATTACAAGATTTGTAGCAGACAGACAGACAAACAAACAGACAAGAAGTGAAGTTAAAGAGAAGTGTTGTAAATAATATATATATATATGAAATTACTTTTTAAAGACAACTTTTCTGAACAATCCAGTGTCTTGGATGTTACACATGTACAATGAATTTCTAATTTTATTTTCAAATATTAAAAAAATTATTTTTTCAACATTTTTTTATGATATCAAAATTTTGTAAATTTTCAAAATTATTTATTCTGTCAATTGATTCATGCATTGTCTCCAACTTTACGCAAGTGTGCCAAATTTCAGATCGATTGGAGAGGTAGAAGTGTGTTAAATATCGATTATAAGATTTGTAGCAGACAGACAGACAAACAAACAAGAAGTGAAGTTAAAGAGAAGTGTTGTAAAATATGAATCATTTCGGTTTCGTTTTCCCTTGAATGAAATCACGTATTTTACCCTCGTTTTGTGCTAGGAGATAACGCTGTGGCGTAAGGGGGAGCGACTTCGACGCCCTCTACAGGAGCAACTGCTTGCACAGCAACAAGCCATGCAGCAGCTGCACCTTATCGGACCCACGGCTAGTGCAGCTGCCCCCGCCACGTCAACGTATGAACGGCGACAGTCGCAGGTCATTTGCAATATGCTTTAATGCAGCCTTGTGCTCAATGGAGCTCTTCACTTGCTGCAGGAGCTCATGCTAGACTGAAATCGTCGATCACTTAGTATGTTGTTAATTATGTCTTATTGATGTCCCCAACTTCAAGTTATGTCATTGAAAATCTGCGTTGCCTGCTGTTAGAAAAAATGCTTAAAATTGTCAAAATTTATGCAATTTGGAATCAAAGTAAATTGAATAATAAGCTTAGCATTATTTTTGTTTTCAGGCGGGAGAAGTCCCTCCTATGGGCGCCGAGCCTCCATCTCCCCACCAATCGCAGTCACCAATGCAAGAGGAAATTCCTTCGTCTAGTACCCAGTCACATATGCCAACTGCATCTCCCTTCCAACAGCGCTCTCAAAATGCAGACTCTTTGGGCGAAAATAAAATTAACTCCACTGATGCCGCCCCACCAATACAGTCTGCACCTATGTCTGAAAGCGCAGCAGCTGCGGCCACCTCTGTAACTCCCATAGGGACTTCTGAAACGGCTCCGTCTGTTCCAGAAATCGGCGATTCGGCTTCAGTTCCTGTTTTAGCTGCAGCTTCTAATGAAACCCCAGCTCCAAGTATGATGCCTTCTGCGTCAGATTCTGCCAACGTGACCTCTGCCTCGATAGAAGCCTCCCCAGTCATTACCAGGAGTGCTGAAGCTCAGCCAACAACTGCAGTAACGCCACTTGTGGCTCCAAACACTCCTCCACTTGTGCCTGCTTCTCCTGCAGGGCCCTTGCATAGCGTCACTCCTCCTCCTATCGAAGATGGCGCTGTCAATGGCAATTTAACCCACAGTCCACTTGAGACTCCCTCCATGGCTGTTACTGATGACGACCTTACAGTTTCTGCTCAGGCCGCTTCGTCTTCAAAAACACCATCATCGAATAAAAGTTCTGACATTCCGCCTCTGGTAAGGGATCATTGAAAAATTCCCTGTTGTGTCTAGATTTCTATATCACTTTCTTCTGCTTGTAGAAGGAATTTAATTGCCTATCTATCCGTCCCTATAAAAAACACATATGAGATCCTAAGTAACAACTTAGGTAATCCATGCGGCATTGAATATTGTATTCAACGTATTTAATAAATTTAGTGTTGTGCTAGGAGTTTTTTGCTCACTGATGCAAACAAAATAATGTTCAATTCCACGGATGATTAATTACTTATAGAACTGGAGCTTATTAGCGGCAGCAGTCGTATATTTCGAATTTACGGCTGACGTTCTGAGGAACATTGGCCCAATTGTACTACTAAAATTATTTAAAGTTGTTGACAGCACAAGGTTCTGGGCAGCTGTCAAACAACAAATTTTATCAATGCTAGTTCATATTTTTTCCACATTTGCTCGTATAAGAGTTGGAAGAACTTTTTAGGTGCCAGCAAGATACCTCAAAACTTCCGTTTTCGGAAGTGGAAGCCATATGGTGTCCAGCAGACCTCCGAACTACTTCCACTGATATTTTCAACTTGAGGTATTGCAGTTCCTATATTTATACCTTCTCTTCGTTGCAGGTCGGGTTCAGCGAGCCTCCAGAGCTGCCCTCACCCCCCAGTGACCCCGTCGAGTCTCCTGAAGAAGAGTTTCTTGAGGCTTCAGCGGCATCGCCCACTGCGTCTTCTCAGAAAAAGGAGCCCGTCGCGGCGCAGTGAACGTCATTGTAAAACAACTCGCTCTTGGCTTGGAGGCACTCGCTGGCAGACTTTTTGTCTGTCCTTATCAATGAAAATTGGCTGTTACTCTAAATCCTTGTAAATTCTCAAATATTCTTGACTGTTATTTTTTTTAATAATCTCTTGCTCCGGTCCCTTGCCCAATTGTTTGAAAGTCTGCAAAATTTGAGTGACAATTTGACAATGACTCTGAATTATTTCATCAGATGACTGGATCATAGGATCAGTGTTTGTCACTCCATTGAACTTGATAGCATACAGATTTCTTGAAACTTGTAATCCTTTCCTTTGCATGCTAAGAAAATAGATCTGAGGAGTGCATAAATGATGCTGTCTCGGCCGTTTTGTGAGATAATTTTATTTTGGGTGTACGAAAGCCATGGCGACAATTCAAAGATATTTACGCTTCATTTGCTTAAAGATTATATCTTAGTTATGATTCCTCGAAGCCCACCAAATTTCATTATGTTGATAGTTAATGCCCTGAAATAGTTAATGCCCTGAAATAGTTAATACTTTTTGATAGTTAATGCCACCTGTCAGCGCTTCTCTTCAACAGAAAAAGAATTGAAAAGCTGATGCTTTCAGCGGCGCTGTTCGCAGTCCAGCTGATCCACGAGATTAACAGCAACTTTGCTTCTCTTATTATATCATCGGTTAATTTCGGTTTCCTGTGCAAAAAGATGTATACTGAGCATTCTGTGTGCACCGAACTACAGTCCACAGCCCACGTATCTGAATTTTTTTGGGATCCGCGTTTTACTGTGCATGCACAGTACAACTAATGCTCATACTGTAATATACATGTGCATTTGTATTGCGATTGCTCAATTCATTTGGCTTCAAGTTTTTGGAGTGATATAATAACGGTACGTTGTATTTGAAAGCTGCATGCCAGAGTCAATATTTCGTTCACTCTCTCGTATAATTTAAAATTTTTAATTCTGTACAAGTCAACAACTGAGACCCGCGGTTCACTTTACTAGCTAACGCTGAGAAGTTTACTTTCACCTTCATTTAATATGAGCTCAGTGAATAGAATGAATTTCCTTCAACGGGTGAAGAACCTCGCAGTAACGACGAAATTGAGATGGTAACAAATCATGAAGCCACCTCTTATTTTGTTATTTCCTCTAAGAATTAGTACGAACCTCAAAACCACATATGAGAGCAAAGTGATTTGGGTGATCGAAAGTATAACCTGCACTTGACCTGTCGAACGATGCCTTCGTAAGATTACGCTCCTAGCAACTACGTAGCTTGATCTACTCTGCCGACAATTTTCAAACCTGTCGGTCTTCTAGAAATTGTTAATTTCCTATTGAATTCAGTGATGATTTATGTGAATAAAAGTTAACTTGTACATGTTTGGAATATATATTCAGTGCGAATTTCTTTCTTGTAGAGTTTTACATGGCTTCTCTGAAACTGTTAATGAAGATGGATGAAGATTATCGATGCTTATTCTCGTGCGTGCATAATCTTAACTGTAGATACACGAATATCATGCTTGGATGAAGTGATTTTTTACTTCCGTGTCATGTTAAACTCTATTCACGCAGGCTAAGAAAGGTACGTTTTATCGATATTGCCTGGTCCCTCTGTACTCATATCTGCAGGAGTGCATGTGTTCAAATTTCTATTCACATTTGAATACTCTCTACACGAACTGACTCCTAAATCATTAGCATGCTTGGTTGGCATTTCTTTGCTTGAACGCACTATGAACAAAAATTATTTAGTCCATAAATCAGAATGATGTCTCATTACACAGACGATTGATTGGTAAACAAGCTATCATATACATGAAATACTGCCGTAATAAATAAGATCCACCGGGTGATTAAGTCTAATTAGCTTATTTCAAGTCATTAAGTCTCGATGCTATTCATATTAAGCCGTGCTTCTACTATGCTCTCTCTTACCTCTCTCGCACTCTGTCCTTTCTATCAGCAAAGCAAGTAAATGCTTCAGTTATGATTTTCTTCAACCAACTGCATGAAAAACCGGCATTTTCTTTAGGACGAATCATCGTAAAAATTCTGAAAGTTTTTCGAAGGCCTACTCTTCAGACTGTTGATTTTTTGTCAGTAGATTTAATTAAATCGCCGCATATAATCTAATAGATTAAACCTCTGATTGATTTCAGATTTTTTTGTTTCTCCAGCCAGTCATCCGCACATTGTCTTCACTAAGATCACACGGTCCTTTTCCTTGAATCCTCTTCGGTAGTGCCATCCGCGCAAATTGATCGCTTTCCTTGGGCTGCACTCCATTCCTTCTTCCTTTTGAAATAATCTACTAGTCAATAATGATTCCAGTTACTAACAAGAAGTATTGTTGGCAATATCACTTTTAATGGTACATATTTTAAAACACTTTGGCGTTTGTACTCGGTTGGCTTTGAGTCTCTTGAATTATTTCCTGTACATCATTCGTTTCGCCGCCACCTCACAGATCATGGCATTGCTTTGATCACCAATTTTTGTAACGTTGACATTGAATTTTTTGTTCTTTAATATAGTAGTTCTATTTGTCTTTCGATCCTCGAGTTTACTCTGTGGATAATTCATCCTCACATTTGTTCTCGTAATACTTTCAGCACCTGGCTCACTTTATGCATCCACTACTTTCGATACTGAACGTGATTAATTACAAAAAGTATGCAACGTATCTTGGAAGGCTCTAAAAATGCTTACTGTAGCATCGATGGTCTTACTTTACATACCATCTTATTTACCTTGATGTAGGTATAATTAGGGCATGCTTATCCATAGTCGTCCTTTGTTTACCCTGTTTTTTGCCCTTCTTATCGACGTTTTCGTTGTTTGTTAAGTTCTCTGTTGTTGTTAGGGTACCCACACAGTGAAAACAGGTTGCCAGCGTGCTGGTTACCTGCTGAAGCTGGCTGCAATTGAAATTGAGGCTGGCCTGAAATTGAAATAAATAGGCCAGGCGCTGGCCTATTCGTACAGGTTTTTACTGTGAACACTTACATTATTATCCTATGTTCATCCTTGTGGCAGGTTGGAACAGGTTGCCCGCACGGGCAAACCTGCTTTCACTGTATGGGTACCCTCATGCTGTACGTCTCCATGGGTTCCATGCTTTAGTGGGTAACTATGTTGCTTCGGCTTCTAAGGCTCCATGAAAGTTTAGCTGGATCACGTTTACGACCACTTTCTTTACTGCGAAGGTTCCATTCCGCGCTCTTAGTTCGTGACGCTTGCTTATGTTGGATGTATTTTTATTGATTTAGTTCCAGCAATTTTGAAACGTGAGCTTTTGATATGAATTTCCGTCAAAACTGTGACTTTGTTCTCCTTTTCACAACTCAAAATTTCAAGCGTGATTTTGTGAAGCAAATCAGGATTCATGCCGTTATTCATTCAGTTAGCATATTAAAAAGAAGAAATGCATTCACGTCAAAAACTGAGCGGCTGACTAAATTAGTTCTGCCGTGTTCAAATATTTGTGCCTGCGACCACGTTCGAAAGGGAACTGATTTTAAATTAAGATAAATCTTCAGCAAGTTCGGGACCAGTTGTAGGCATGTTGTGTCCTCCAAATCAATTCGTTCCAATCATAGTTGCTGAGATTTTAAAGGGATTCTATCGTCTGATTTTCAATGTCGTTTGCTATGATTAGTGACGATTTGAGGGAACCTCGCTGGGCGGTTCTAATTTCATTTTGAAGATAAAATAATACTCTTCATTGGTTGGATTCACCCGAATCTTCATTAGTGTTTCTATTACGGCAAAATGATTTGCCGCATTTCTTTCCACGTCATATTCATTTGATCATTTCAACCCTTGCACTACACTTGATTTAATTCGATTTATGTATACTGTATAAATTATCTCCTTTGATATGGTGACGATGCCCATCCAGTAACTTCTGCAGGACGTAGCGTGCCTTTTTTTCGCAACGTCCCGACATTTTGAGCTGTGCAACTTTGTTCCGTTGCAGCAAACTTTTTATAACTATATTAGAATAAATTTTGTATTATTGGTTATTCTAAAGTTTATAATTAGCGCAGCTTTGCCATGTTGCACATTTCAGTGATTCTTCTTGCCACACTCGGTCTCCGTTTTGCGAGCAAGGAGTTGCAATTGAAGATTCCGTACTGCATAATTTATTTATCCCTGTAATATTATTATACGAGTGCATATTCTTCTTTGATTTTATTGTTTTATTTTAAGTCTGCAATGGCCGCGAATTTTTCACGCATATGGCAATAGTTAAGTGAATGTGCTATATATTGTATAGATATTTATGTAAATACAATTATTTAGCCAATAAAGAGTTTGTCACAGTTGATAGTTTTCAATTGCAAAGACATGAGCATTATTTTGAATGCATGCAATGGCGCTCCGTAGTCGGAGCAGTTTATGGAACCTGACGTCGAGATGCAGGTGCCTTGATATCAGAGATATTTAAAAGTTTGCAACGCAGTCAGCCAATCACCGACGGATTTTCAAGCTGAACGGACCTATCGCAGACATAAAATCGGCCGCGACGTGTTCTTACGCGAATTTAAATTTAGTACGGCCCAGCTGGCTAGCGTTAATGATCCATCACTTGTTTCAGATGTGGTCGCTAAATTCACTGGAAATGTCATTTAATTCGAATTTCATTCTGTTCTATTGTTAATGGAACAACATTAATCATTAGCCTTATTCCGTAGTTTATCTTGATCAAGTAACTTCATGCGATGACCTCTCGTTTCATTTTGGCTTAGACTGCTGTAAGGAAGGCAATGAAAAATCCATTGTAATGCTTTTTCATTTAAGGAGAAAACATTCCTCGTTGTTGGATTAAGAATAACCCAGGATTTGTAAGTGTTCAGAATTCCAGAGCAGCAACCTATAGTAAAATTTAACTAAGTCACCGTTCTGAATCGATTAAAACTTGGCAGGAAAGTCGAACAAGTTGGACGAAAAGCGACCTAGTTTAGGCGGAGAAGAGCATAAAAAAAATCAGAGAAAACTTTCATAGAAAAGAATGACCAAATGCAGGAGGAGGAGAAAAAGAAATCACAGAATAAGGAAGAAATAGAAACGATGAAGATTAGATTGTGCCTGCAGTTGCATCGTAAAGCATGACTAGTCAAATCCTGCAGGCCGCCGTTGGTCGAACGCGCAGTTCATCTCGAGGTGCATGCTGTGTTGTGCACTTCACAGGTCTAAAAGCTGGAAAACGAGGCAATCTTTGATCAGAGTACCGAGCATTCATATTCCTTTCTGACTGGTAAATAATTGTACGGCCCAATAATTGTGTTCATTTTGAAATTTAATTTACGTCTTTCGACGTAAGAACATACTGTGAAGACTCAAACAATGCATTCTCGCCAAAAATTTTCATTCATTGTCATTCCTCGATCTAAAAGTTCAAATGGTCAATAATTAAGACGTGCAACAAACCGGTTTCAAATGCAGGGAGACCTAACATAACAGCCTAACAGGGGCGAGGCATTAGCTCCTAAGGCCTAAAATTACTTCCCCCGCAACAGACGAGCAAACCCTGGCAAAAAAACTAACGTTGACTACAGTGCGAGCTTTATGGAATTAAACTTCATCAGCTTTCTCAAACTCTACAGAAATTGTTAGTATACAAGTTTTACGAGACACAATAACTGAACTGTTACCTATCAAGAGTTTCCGAGTGGAATGAAGTCACTCACCAGCTGTGCTAAAATTTTCTCTAGATGTTGGAGCTGAACTTGTCGCTCTCCCTCTTGCAGCGCCTCGCGCGCCGACCGCGCTGCCGCCTCTATCGTCACTACGCGACACACCTGTTGAGGCATGTCGCGATGGTGAAGGCATCATGATGATCAAAACAGGGCACGATAGTGAAGGCATCACGATGATCAAACCATCATGTCGCGTAAGTCATTAAAAGCCGACATGATGCATTAGAAAACGACAGCAATCTGGTAATGTCAGTCGCCTCTCTGCGACTGTTACCTACTTACTGATAATATTAAGATATACTGCCTCGCTGTGCACGTCTCTCTTGTGTTAGTAATGTTACGTTAAATGGACATCATTGAACAATACTCTTAACTTCAATCAATCAATTTATATTTAGTCTTTTGAGAACTAAAAGAAGGCGAATAAATACAAGGTGAGGTTATAGGAATAACTTCAAGGAAATTACATTAAAATCTCGAGATAGTCGAATATTTTGCACCACGGAAGCGAACCAGCATCCTAATTAGCAAGTTTGTTTACAGCGTCACAACAAGACTAACACAAAAAACACAACTTTTACATTTAATTCTTAATTAATAATGACAACACATTCATGAATTCAGCTCACACTCTTCGTAATTCTATGTTACGGGTAAGATAATATTCCCCACTGACACGGGAGCGCCAGGGGTGTTCAACACTAACCTCGGCAAGAAGTTTAGTAGACGTTGCATTTATTTTGACACCGTGGCCGTCCAGACTCCTTTGTATAGCCGCCGATATCAACTTCTGATCAAAGCAACACGGAATAACTTATTAGGAATACTAGGTATCTCAGTTACTTGTACTTTAAAAACATCGATCATATGATGTCGGACAGGGAAAATTTCAGATAACTCCTGACGAAGTTGATTAAAAGTTTCGGCGTCGTTTGATTTTACTGTGATATTAAATTTTCATTTCATTTTTATTTTAAATTATAAATCTACCAAGACAGCCCAAAATTCAATAGAATATTTTTCCACTATAGCGCAAATATTCATGAGAATCACGAACTTCTTACCGTAGGAAACGAGAATCCGTCTCGTAGCAGGTCGCTGTCTCCGGACATAGCGTGTGTGTCTGCCTGATTTTCTATTGTCTACGACTAACCTAACTGATTATCTAGGCAGTTTAAGGGAAAAGCATAGCCTAGCTTTTAAATGAAGCAAGGATTGAAAGAAATACAGTTAATTATTTATTTGGGAAGTGAATTTATTAGGGTTTTTAATGTATTTGATGTAGGATTTAACTTTCGTATTAAAATTACGATTGAAAAATGACACCGCAAACATGGGTGCAATCAAAATGCTGCTTGGCAAATCATGACAGAAAGCCAATGCTTGTGATGAAGCGAAAGCCTGCTCAGAATGAAAGCATAAATAATAGTGATAATAGGGAACAACTGAAATGACAGCAGCGACTGGCGCTTTAGTGATCTTTTATGTATTCATTCACTCATAAATGATTCAGAGGATAAATTATATTTTTTTCAGAGAAGTAGGTATATATGAAGACCTGTAGGTATATCAAGCGCTCAAATGAGCTTACAGCTTGCGTCAAAAATATCATCTCTGTCTAAACGATGTAAAAGGTACAAGTCGCGTACAAAATTGAAGAAAACAATTTAGTAGGAAAAATAAATGCATTATTTAAGCAACGAGCACCAGTGTTGAATGCCGCCATGAATGTAAGACAAACAAAATTCTGACGATAGTAAAACAGAGAGCCTGAAAACTGGCTCAACACACATCTCAATGAAGTGAAAAATATGTTATAAAAACAAACAAAGAATAAATTGAAAGTATAAAAAATTGAACCAAAAAAGCATTTCACTATAAAAAAGTGAGTTTTAAATACTTCTGAATAAAAAATTTTAAATAGGAAATTTTAAAAAATCAACAATACTAATCAATTAGAAAATTACACAAGCTTTTTCTTCATGAAAGTTTTGAGACCACCTTGAGAATCACTTGAAAGCAGACCAGATATGAGGAGAAAGTTGTTGGCCGGAGAATCAGTTCTTGGAGGAGGTGGAGCAGGCACAGCTACACCTTCTTTTATTGGGGAAATCGAGACGTCAGGTTTCATGAATTTCTTATGTGAGACTGGAGGACAAGAGGAGGATTTTTTGGGAAAGTTGTTACTCATGCGCTTGGGTTGAGGTAGAGGAGGAGCTACTGGGATTCTAGTTGCATTTGATGAAGTTTGGTTCTCTCCTTCAGAGTTATGTCCATTAGTGACAACATTCTTTGACGATTCGAGAATCAAATTTTCTTCGGTAGCTGACAAAACTTCATGGATATAACCGTTGTTTGTAGAGCGATCATCACCATTCAAGGTGGTGTTGTTTTCGTTCTTGCAAGGAGGCTGATAACAGTTAGACCGTTTGTCCGCACTAACTTCGGCGGTTTTATTATTGTTAAAATTATTCGAATCATCTCGAGAGGACTTGACATTCCAGATTTTATTTTTTAGAAAGCTAGTGTCAGGAAGCCAGTTATCCACAGGTTTGTCAAAGACACAAACTTTTTCACATTCTTGATATCCCAGACGCGAGTAAAAACCTTGCTGATCGTAAGTAGACAAATAGGCTATCTGAAAACCCATCTCACGAGCATACTTTTCAGTCTCTAACATGAGAATCTTGCCAAACCCTTTGCCTCTCAATGCTTTGTCGATGACCACCGACTCGATCCAAAGAGCACGATGCCTACATGCCAAGTGCTTGATCTTGATGTGCCCTATAACTTTGTCTTCATCCACCAGCACAAGAGAAGTAGGTAGAGAATCACGGGATGAATGAAGCATGCCCATTCTGGAAAATATTTCTATGTATCTATAAGACTATAACTCATTTACAATTTAAATTTAGTCTAAACATATGCAGGTATATAATACTAGGATCTAGGATTTTTTAAGAAAGTAGGTATGTATTTACAATGAGCAAAAATATTTTGTAACTGATTAAACAACACAAGAAATAGAATTTTCATCAATAAAATATTCAAAAAAATTAAATATTTGCCAATAATAAGTAGAAAGACACAAATTTTTACCACATGTCTTCTATATTCAATTACTAGATTTCTGACCTCACGGAGCGCAGTCGTGGCCATTGGTGATTCAGGAGCTGGAAGCTTTTTTCAAAATACTCCTCAGCAGCATGATGGAGGGGTATTAATTCTTTCATTTTTATATTCAATAACAAATCAGTGAGAATTTTTAAACAAAATATTGCCAAGCAAACACAACTTATTGCTGGGAACAATAAATTAGACCAGAGTGAAAGGAAGGGTTGATGAATTGGTAAATAAATGTGGAAGGCAAAAAAGTTTGAACTTTCATTTCCCTTTAAAGGATGACAGAGTTGAGGTCTGGCTGGAAGTTTGACAAGCAGCAATGCAATGTCAAGGCTACAAGTGTATAACTACTGCCTTCCATTCCTGCACACTGGACAAAAAAATTAATTTTGATTAGAATTGTAGGCAAGCCATATGCAGATGTTCTGAAACACATCTTGCTTCAATTCATGCAGATACAAAGTTTTCATTCTTGAAAAAATAATACAAACAGCCAGTAATTTTTACCACTAATTTTATGAGCCAATATAATATCTTCATCCATAATTCACAGTGTTTCTTGTTTTTCCATTACCTGTACCAAAAATCACTGATGCCTCGCACTTGTTCACAATTGTATGCGATTCTAGCTTGTGAACAAGAGATGTTTCCATCCACAATAGATCAAAAATGATATATAGTCAAATGGGGTAAGACAGGATCGCAGCCTTCATGGGGTAAGAAAGGACCAGCCCATATCATGCATTCTAATTGCACTGAATTTAATTTGATAGAAGAATATGTTAGAGCAATCATTGCACATCATTTCAGTGCTTGTTTCAACCTTCTTCTGCAAATATTGAATTTCTGGCTAATTTTTAAAGAAAACGTATGTAAAGAAGGGTCACAAAATAGTTAACCCTGTTTGGGAAATAAGCTCTGTCTAATGACAAAAATTTTTTTGGCCAAGTTTGTGGATGTAGGCATGTAACCTCAAGTAATAAGCAACTTTTGAGACATACTAGGCATTCCCACCTGCTACCATCACTGCCTGACATGTATTCTAAAATGGGGTAAAAAAGGACTGGACATGGGGTAAGACGGGAGCATTAAATGATCCTGTTTTACCCCACAAGTGGTCCTATCTTACCCCACAATTGGTCCTGTCTTCCCCCACAAATGGTCCTCTATTACCCTAGGTACAGTTTATCAAAAATAGTTTTTAAATGAATATATTATTGTGCAGTACATAGAGTATTTTGGTCAAAAATTTTATCAATGGCTCAAATTTCATTATAACTTGTTAGCTTTTTTGATTAGAGAAATTTAGTGCACTATTTTAAATTGCATCAAAGGGACTTAGAAAATAGGGTTGTCTCTTCCCATTAATGAGCTGCAGAACTATGTTCAAGATTGGCTGGGGGAAAAATCATAGTGTGAAACATGAAAAATAATTATTATCACAACTCTGTGAGAGGGCATGGGCTACATTAGAAGAAGTGCACCACAAATGCAGTTAGCAAGAAAACACATGACGTCTGACACTTAAGTTATTATCCATTTGTTTTATTACCAATTTGATAAATTTTCAGACAATGACACTAATGGAATATACATGAAGCATTTAGCAGTGCTCTACAATGAACCAAAGCCAACCCACTATTACTATGCTTAAGAACGTTTTCTCATGACAAAAACTCCAATGTGACATATTAGAGTTGACTTCCTGCAACACAAAACAGTAACAAGTGGTTGTTTAATCAAATAATGTGTTTCTAGATTGATAATATTGAATATCAGATTTGTACTTTTATTAAAAACCTTGTAACATAAGAATTGCCAGTTGGTCCTGTCTTACCCCATGCCTGGTCCCATCTTACCCCAGTGGGGTAAGATGGGACCAGCTCACTTTTTTTAATCTGTACAGAAAACTATGTTGTATGCAAAACATCTGAGTTGTAGCTTAGAAGCCCATTGCATATATACACCTTGTGATAGGTTTAGGGTTTTTAGTTGTTCTTGGTATAGATGCTACAGGCTTGTTAGTGATTTTGGTCCTGTCTTACCCCATCTGACTATATAATGTGTTTCTAGATTGATAATATTGAATTTCAGGTTTGTACTTTTATTAAAAACCTTGTAACACAAGAATTACCTGTTGGTCCTGTCTTAGTGTCTTACCACAGCCCCAGTCCCATCTTACCCCAACCCCAGTGGGGTAAGATGGGATCAGTTCACTTTTTTTAATCTGTACAGAAAACTGTGTTGTAGCCTAGGTATGCAAAAAGTCTGAGTTGTTGCTTAATGCTTAGAAGCCCATTGCATAACTACAAGTCTACACCTGTCACCTTGTGATGGGTTTAGGGTTATTATTTATTCATGGTATAGAATATATAGATGCTACATGCTTGTTAGTGATTTTGGTCCTGACCGTCCTGTCTTACCCCATCTGACTATATTATATATAGTTCTGTTTCAAAATTTATCGTCCTTCGACGAGTGGCCGTTCGACCGAGGGCTGGTTCGAATTCGATACACGGCCTAGATTGCTAGATATGAATATGATTGTCCAGTCTCAGTCCAGAAGTGTTGAAGGCTAAGTTCCAGAAGGCAGGAATCATGATGATCCATTACATACAGTGCACTGAGTGCAGTGGTGCTCTTCGGCAATCGGCAGGCGAATCATACAGATGAGTCACTGACGACCGTTTTATCAAGAAGAATACTACATCTGGTGCATCACGATCACCACCATAAAAAGTATAAACAGAACTCTGAAGTATTTCATACTTCAGGACTTCTCGTCAACCATTTCGCTCTTTCTACACTTTCAAGGTCAGCCACTAGGATTAGCCCCAGCTTCACGAAGCTAGCCAATTCACAAACCTGTAACCAGACCAGACAGCTGCCAAGAGCCGATGGCCCGATGTAGCCTCCGCTACGATTTTACGACTGTCCGCGTCGACATATATTAAATCGCATTTTTACTTTTCTACTTTTTTTAGAAGATACTTTTTTGATCGAATATCACGTTTCAATTTTGTTGAAATCTCTAGTGGTAGCTATATTTCGATTCATTATGCTTGTAATGGAAATTTTTTACAGGATGATCATGCAATATTCACAGTAAATTGCTTCATCCGATCAATCTTGGGTTAGTATTTTTAATAATATTGCATAATAGGTGAATTAGTTTTTCAATGTAATTACCTTAACTACAGAGGTGGGCAATAGCGCGCTACATGTAGCGGCCGCTACTAGCGGCCACTACATTTTCAGTAGCGGTAGCGGTAGCGGCGCTACATTTTAGGCAATGTAGCGGTAGTGCCCGCTACATATTTAAGTAGCGATACGATGTTTTGCCGCTACAGCGCTACCGCTACATTTATAGATAAAGCTTTTAGATTTTACTTAATAGCATTAAATATTATTTAAAAACAAACCAGCATGATACATACATAATATAAATTACAGAATAAAATTGTACGAAATATTTCGGTTTAATGTTGTCAACCTCAGCCTGTTACTAGTGTCAGCATGTTAGTTGTTACTTGTTAGTTGTTAAGTTGTTACCAGTTACCAGTTACAGGTATTTTTTCATGTTTCAGTTTGCTTACAGTTATTTTTATATTCACCTTCCCTACATGGATGTCTACCTTAATCTACCAATTTAAAAAATAATCCACATATATATACAAATGAAAGACTGATTTTTATATGAATATGCGGATAATTTTTGAGATTGGTAGATTATAATAGACATCCATGCATGAAGGGAAAATAAAACATAAAAATAACTGTAACTGTATATAACCCGTACTAGTTTGGTTAGGTCAGTGGTTCTTAAACTTTTTCAGGCTGGCGCCTCCTTTAGCTCCTTGGTGAATTTCTAGCGCCCCCCCCATAGAGACATATAAAAGCATACCCTCTTTCTTGAAATTTAGTACGCTGCAATTTTTTAAAAGAGAAAGGTTAAAACACAAAGCTGTATTTCACTAATAGAGCCAAATTTACTAAACAATATGGTTTTCAGCTGTTTTAACTGTTTCAGCTTTAGAAACCCAGGACGTCTTAACATAACATAACATAACATAGGCCCGTATGCTAAATGGGGCACTAGCACTACGAAGTAGCACTACGCACTAGAAACAGTAGTGCGGTACTAGTGCGAGTGTGCGACATGGAACACTACGGTTGGCATGCTAAAAAGGGCACTAGCCCTACGAAGTAGCACTACGCACTACAAGCCATAGTGCGGCATGGAACACTACGGTTGGTATGCTAAATAGGGCACTAGCACTATGAAGTAGCACTACGCACTACAAGCCATAGTGCGGCATGGAACACTACGGTTGGTATGCTAAATAGGGCCAAAAGCATAACGCGCACTACAAAAATCTGAAGTGTCCTTTACACCGCACTTCACGACGACACTACGGTAAATTTAACCTTGTTTACTTCGTCAGCTATGGATCTGTTTGGCTTACAGCAAAGGCATCATCGCATAAAAACCTCAGGAACAGCATGCCATGAATATAAAAAAGTGTACCGCTTCAGTGAACAACATGTCATTCTTATGGCTGACATTTTCCTTGGCGAAACAGATGAACAGCGTAGAAGTAAAAAATACTTTTCTTGTTTTTGAAACCATGTTTTGAATTTTATTTTTATTATTTTTTCTGGAGTCATTTTGAATTCTTCTGCAAGAACTTTCCATGCTTCTCTCTTTTGTTCGATGTCTTTGGTAAGCGTGGACTTTGAATCAATGATGGGAAAGGTGCGCAGACGCATTGCGAATTTCAGCTCACCATCACAATTTTCATTAGTACCATTACCATCACAATTAAACATTTTACATCAATCTTCTGCAAAGAATAAGAATTACTTAGGGAATAATTAATTATTTGAGCACTTAACTACCATTCTTCAATAGACTCATAGCGTAGTGCGGCACTATAAAGTACTCTAACAGCGAAGTAGCACTTCAAAGTCTTTCTGCATACGAATCAGTAGTGCGACACTAAGCGACACTAAACATTGTAGAGCTACTTCAAAGTGCTTAGTGTCTGTGACGTATTTAGCATACTAACAGGACACTTCGTAGTGCATAATGCTACTTCGTAGTGCTAGTGCCCTATTTAGCATACGGGCCGTTGTGATGTCGGCGCTGAAGTGTAGGCCTGATGCGGCCTGTCGCCGATTCTTTTCCTTTTGATCGTGCCTTGTTCATAGATCTAAACTCGTGTCATTTGACCGGATCTTTTCATGACTGACTATAGTTTGAAGTAGCTACTAGACTTCCACCGGGTTCGATAAGGAGCGAGGCATTTAAAATCTGAACATATATTTTTCCATAGCTTTATCTAGTCTGTTCTTGAACGCGTTCATACTTGGAGCGCTAACGATGTCATCGGGGAGGCTGTTCCACATGTCGGCGATTCGAAGCGAGAAGAAATTTTGTCGCGTGGAGATGTTGCAGCGCAGTTTTTTTAGCTTATAGCCGTGGCCCCTGGTGTTGGTTCTTGTTTCAAATTCTAGTAACCCTTCAGGGACCTTGTATAGACCATGAGTATACTTGTATACTTCAATGAGGTCCCCACGCAGACGTCGATAACTGAGGCTTGGAAGCTTCATAATCGTCAATCTTTCTTCATAGGACTTGCCCTTCAAGCCTGGAATTATCCGTGTTGCACGTCTTTGAACATTCTCTATTAAATTTCTGTCCTTTTCAAATCTCGGTGACCACACAACGTTTCCAAACTCTAGACTCGGGCGTACGACGGCAACAAACAACTGCTTCATCGTTTCTGCATCTAGGAACTCGTATGAGCGTCTGATTAGTCCAAGAAGTTTGTTGGAT